>NW_028283836.1:7500-20000 GCF_059441095.1 Idiotropiscis lumnitzeri
GGTTTAGGCGACCAGGGGTGGGACGTTTAGGTGACCAGGGGTGGGACGTTTAGGTGACCAGGGGTGGGCCACTTAGGCGACCAGGGGTAAGGGGTTTAGGTGACCAGGGGTAAGGGGTTTAGGCGACCAGGGGTGAGACGTTTAGGCGACCAGGGGTAAGGGGTTTAGGTGACCAGGGGTAAGGGGGTTAGGCGACCTGGGGCTGGAGAGGAGCACCTTCCCCGGGCACAGGCAGGGAGCGAGCGCCCACCCCCAGCTCCATCGCTCCGGGGGTAATAGGCCGGCGTCTGCCACACTTAGCCCGGAGAGGAGCACCTTCCCCGGGCACGGGCCGGGAGCGAGCGCCCCCCAGCTCCATCGCTCCGGGGGTAATAGGCCGGCGTCTGCCACACTTAGGCCGGAGAGGAGCACCTTCCCCGGGCACGGGCGGGGAGCGAGCGCCCCCCAGCTCCATCGCTCCGGGGGTAATAGGCCGGCGTCTGCCACACTTAGCCCGGAGAGGAGCACCTTCCCCGGGCACGGGCGGGGAGCGAGCGCCCCCAGCTCCATCGCTCCGGGGGTAATAGGCCGGCGTCTGTCACACTTAGCCCGAATAGGAGCACCTTCCCCGGGCACGGGAGGTGCCAAGCGGCCCCTAAGTCTACCCTCATGGAAGCTCCGGAGGAGGAGGGCGGGCGTGTGTCACACTTAGCCCGGAGAGGAGCACCTTCCCCGGGCACAGGCGGTGCCAAGCGGCCCCTAAGTTTGCCCTTATGGAAGCTCCGGAGGAGGAGTGCGGGCGTGTGTCACACTTAGCCCGGAGAGGAGCACCTTCCCCGGGCACAGGCGGTGCCAAGCGGCCCCTAAGTTTGCCCAAATGGAAGCTCCGGAGGAGGAGTGCGGGCGTGTGTCACACTTGGCCCGAATAGGAGCACCTTCCCCGGGCACAGGCGGTGCCAAGCGGCCCCTAAGTTTACCCTCATGGAAACTCCGGAGGAGGAGGGCGGGCGTGTGTCACACTTGGCCCGAATATGAGGACCTTCCCCGGGCACAGGCCGTGCCAAGCGGCCCCTAAGTCTACCCTTATGGAAGCTCCGGAGGAGGAGTGCATGCTGCCTGACAGTGAAGCCGAATAGGAGCACCTTCCCCGGGCACAGACGGTGCCAAGCGGCCCCTAAGTTTGCCCTTATGGAAGCTCCGGAGGAGGAGTGCATGCTGTGTGACAGTGAAGCCGAATAGGAGCACCTTCCCCGGGCACAGACGGTGCCAAGCGGCCCCTAAGTCTACCCTTATGGAAGCTCCGGAGGAGGAGTGCGGGCGTGTGTCACACTTGGCCCGAATATGAGCACCTTCCCCGGGCACAGGCGGTGCCAAGCGGCCCCTAAGTTTGCCCAAATGGAAGCTCCGGAGGAGGAGTGCGGGCGTGTGTCACACTTGGCCCGAATATGAGCACCTTCCCCGGGCACAGGCGGTGCCAAGCGGCCCCTAAGTTTGCCCAAATGGAAGCTCCGGAGGAGGAGTGCGGGCGTGTGTCACACTTGGCCCGAATATGAGCACCTTCCCCGGGCACAGACGGTGCCAAGCGGCCCCTAAGTTTGCCCAAATGGAAGCTCCGGAGGAGGAGTGCATGCTGCCTGACAGTGAAGCCGACTATGAGCACCTTCCCCGGGCACAGGCGGTGCCAAGCGGCCCCTAAGTCTACCCTCATGGAAGCTCCGGAGGAGGAGTGCGGGCGTGTGTCACACTTGGCCCGAATATGAGCACCTTCCCCGGGCACAGACGGTGCCAAGCGGCCCCTAAGTTTGCCCAAATGGAAGCTCCGGAGGAGGAGTGCACGCTGTGTGACAGTGAAGCCGAATATGAGCACCTTCCCCGGGCACAGGCGGTGCCAAGCGGCCCCTAAGTTTGCCCTTATGGAAGCTCCGGAGGAGGAGTGCATGCTGTGTGACAGTGAAGCCGAATATGAGCACCTTCCCCGGGCACAGGCGGTGCCAAGCGGCCCCTAAGTTTGCCCAAATGGAAGCTCCGGAGGAGGAGTGCGGGCGTGTGTCACACTTGGCCCGAATAGGAGCACCTTCCCCGGGCACGGGCGGTGCCAAGCGGCCCCTAAGTTTGCCCAAATGGAAGCTCCGGAGGAGGAGTGCATGCTGCCTGACAGTGAAGCCGAATATGAGCACCTTCCCCGGGCACAGGCGGTGCCAAGCGGCCCCTAAGTCTACCCTAATGGAAGCTCCGGAGGAGGAGGGCGGGCGTGTGTCACACTTGGCCCGAATAGGAGCACCTTCCCCGGGCACAGGCGGTGCAAAGCGGCCCCTAAGTCGGTAAAGGTTGAAATAAGTAAATAAATACAAAAAGGACGAGGGGGGAAAAAAAAAGGCAAAAACGTATAAAATTCCCCCATTCATTTCAATGGGCTCGGCCGAATTGGGCTTGCGGGACCGCCGAGGGCACGCCGGAGGGCGGTTGAGTCGGTAAAAGTTGAAATAAATGAATAAATACAAAAAGGACGAGGGGGGGGAAAAAAAGGCAAAAACGTATAAAATTCCCCCATTCATTTCAATGGGCTCGGCCGAATTGGGCTTGCGGGACCGCCGAGGGCACGCCGGAGGGCGGTTGAGTCGGTAAAAGTTGAAATAAATGAATAAATACAAAAAGAACGAGGGGGGGGGGAAAAAAGGCAAAAACGTATAAAATTCCCCCATTCATTTCAATGGGCTCGGCCGAATTGGGCTTGCGGGACCGCCGAGGGCACGCCGGAGGGCGGTTGAGTCGGTAAAAGTTGAAATAAATGAATAAATACAAAAAGAACGAGGGGGGGAAAAAAGGCAAAAACGTATAAAATCCCCCCATTCATTTCAATGGGCTCGGCCGAATTGGGCTTGCGGGACCGCCGAGGGCACGCCGGAGGGCGGTTGAGTCGGTAAAAGTTGAAATAAATGAATAAATACAAAAAGAACGAGGGGGGGAAAAAAAAGGCAAAAACGTATAAAATTCCCCCATTCATTTCAATGGGTTCGGCCGAATTGGGCTTGCGGGACCGCCGGGGGCACGCCGGAGGGCGGTTGAGTCGGTAAAAGTTGAAATAAATGAATAAATACAAAAAGAACGAGGGGGGGAAAAAAGGCAAAAACGTATAAAATCCCCCCATTCATTTCAATGGGCTCGGCCGAATTGGGCTTGCGGGACCGCCGAGGGCACGCCGGAGGGCGGTTGAGTCGGTAAAAGTTGAAATAAATGAATAAATACAAAAAGAACGAGGGGGGGGGGAAAAAAGGCAAAAACGTATAAAATTCCCCCATTCATTTCAATGGGCTCGGCCGAATTGGGCTTGCGGGACCGCCGAGGGCACGCCGGAGGGCGGTTGAGTCGGTAAAAGTTGAAATAAATGAATAAATACAAAAAGAACGAGGGGGGGAAAAAAGGCAAAAACGTATAAAATCCCCCCATTCATTTCAATGGGCTCGGCCGAATTGGGCTTGCGGGACCGCCGAGGGCACGCCGGAGGGCGGTTGAGTCGGTAAAAGTTGAAATAAATGAATAAATACAAAAAGAACGAGGGGGGGAAAAAAAAGGCAAAAACGTATAAAATTCCCCCATTCATTTCAATGGGTTCGGCCGAATTGGGCTTGCGGGACCGCCGGGGGCACGCCGGAGGGCGGTTGAGTCGGTAAAAGTTGAAATAAATGAATAAATACAAAAAGAACGAGGGGGGGAAAAAAGGCAAAAACGTATAAAATCCCCCCATTCATTTCAATGGGCTCGGCCGAATTGGGCTTGCGGGACCGCCGAGGGCACGCCGGAGGGCGGTTGAGTCGGTAAAAGTTGAAATAAATGAATAAATACAAAAAGAACGAGGGGGGGGGGAAAAAAGGCAAAAACGTATAAAATTCCCCCATTCATTTCAATGGGCTCGGCCGAATTGGGCTTGCGGGACCGCCGAGGGCACGCCGGAGGGCGGTTGAGTCGGTAAAAGTTGAAATAAATGAATAAATACAAAAAGAACGAGGGGGGGAAAAAAGGCAAAAACGTATAAAATCCCCCCATTCATTTCAATGGGCTCGGCCGAATTGGGCTTGCGGGACCGCCGAGGGCACGCCGGAGGGCGGTTGAGTCGGTAAAAGTTGAAATAAATGAATAAATACAAAAAGAACGAGGGGGGGAAAAAAAAGGCAAAAACGTATAAAATTCCCCCATTCATTTCAATGGGTTCGGCCGAATTGGGCTTGCGGGACCGCCGGGGGCACGCCGGAGGGCGGTTGAGTCGGTAAAAGTTGAAATAAATGAATAAATACAAAAAGAACGAGGGGGGGAAAAAAGGCAAAAACGTATAAAATCCCCCCATTCATTTCAATGGGCTCGGCCGAATTGGGCTTGCGGGACCGCCGAGGGCACGCCGGAGGGCGGTTGAGTCGGTAAAAGTTGAAATAAATGAATAAATACAAAAAGAACGAGGGGGGGGGGAAAAAAGGCAAAAACGTATAAAATTCCCCCATTCATTTCAATGGGCTCGGCCGAATTGGGCTTGCGGGACCGCCGAGGGCACGCCGGAGGGCGGTTGAGTCGGTAAAAGTTGAAATAAATGAATAAATACAAAAAGAACGAGGGGGGGAAAAAAGGCAAAAACGTATAAAATCCCCCCATTCATTTCAATGGGCTCGGCCGAATTGGGCTTGCGGGACCGCCGAGGGCACGCCGGAGGGCGGTTGAGTCGGTAAAAGTTGAAATAAATGAATAAATACAAAAAGAACGAGGGGGGGAAAAAAAAGGCAAAAACGTATAAAATTCCCCCATTCATTTCAATGGGTTCGGCCGAATTGGGCTTGCGGGACCGCCGGGGGCACGCCGGAGGGCGGTTGAGTCGGTAAAAGTTGAAATAAATGAATAAATACAAAAAGAACGAGGGGGGGAAAAAAAAGGCAAAAACGTATAAAATTCCCCCATTCATTTCAATGGGTTCGGCCGAATTGGGCTTGCGGGACCGCCGGGGGCACGCCGGAGGGCGGTTGAGTCGGTAAAAGTTGAAATAAATGAATAAATACAAAAAGAACGAGGGGGGGAAAAAAGGCAAAAACGTATAAAATCCCCCCATTCATTTCAATGGGCTCGGCCGAATTGGGCTTGCGGGACCGCCGAGGGCACGCCGGAGGGCGGTTGAGTCGGTAAAAGTTGAAATAAATGAATAAATACAAAAAGAACGAGGGGGGAAAAAAAGGCAAAAACGTATAAAATTCCCCCATTCATTTCAATGGGCTCGGCCGAATTGGGCTTGCGGGACCGCCGAGGGCACGCCGGAGGGCGGTTGAGTCGGTAAAAGTTGAAATAAATGAATAAATACAAAAAGAACGAGGGGGGGAAAAAAAAGGCAAAAACGTATAAAATTCCCCCATTCATTTCAATGGGCTCGGCCGAATTGGGCTTGCGGGACCGCCGAGGGCACGCCGGAGGGCGGTTGAGTCGGTAAAAGTTGAAATAAATGAATAAATACAAAAAGAACGAGGGGGGGGGAAAAAAGGCAAAAACGTATAAAATTCCCCCATTCATTTCAATGGGCTCGGCCGAATTGGGCTTGCGGGACCGCCGAGGGCACGCCGGAGGGCGGTTGAGTCGGTAAAAGTTGAAATAAATGAATAAATACAAAAAGAACGAGGGGGGGAAAAAAAAGGCAAAAACGTATAAAATTCCCCCATTCATTTCAATGGGCTCGGCTAAAATGGGCCTGCAGTACTGCCGAGAGGCCGCCGGAGGACGCCCTAGTAGGCAAACGTTGATCCCCACACACGAGGGGTCAGTTAGGCGACCAGGGGTAGCGTTTAGGCGACCAGGGGTAGCGTTTAGGTGACCAGGGGAAGCGTTTAGGCGACCAGGGGTAGCGTTTAGGTGACCAGGGGTAGCGTTTAGGCGACCAGGGGTAGCGTTTAGGCGACCAGGGGTAGCGTTTAGGCGACCAGGGGTAGCTTTTAGGCGACCAGGGGTAGCTTTTAGGCGACCAGGGGTAGCGTTTAGGCGACCAGGGGCGTTGCAGTTCCGCCGAATTGCATTAGGGGCGCTGCAGTAGGCAAACGTTCTTCCCCCCTAGTCAGAGGGTCATTTGCCTACTTCCCAGGTTTACCCGGGTTTTCCAAAACACCTGGGGCACATTTTCAGGGATCACGTTTTTAGAAACAAAAATATTCATAATTTCTTCTAAGTCCCCTTTCCAGCGGGGAACTTTGAAACATTGTATCCGACCACTGAAGGCTGTTGGCGGGCACGGCGCGGCAAACAGCCCGCACTCAGGCATGGAGCTCCGGGGAAAGTTGCCTAATTTCTTCTAAGTCCCCTTTCCAGCGGGGAACTTTGAAACATTGTATCCGACCGTGGAAGGCTGTTGGCGGGCACGGCGCGGCTCATAGCCGGCCCTCAGGCACGGAGCTCCGGGTGAATTTTCACAAATTTCTTCTAAGTCCCCTTTCCAGCGGGGAACTTTGAAACATTGTATCCGACCGTGGAAGGCTGTTGGCGGGCACGGCGCGGCTCATAGCCGGCCCTCGGGCACGGAGCTCCGGGTGAATTTTACAAATTTCTTCTAAGTCCCCTTTCCAGCGGGGAACTTTGAAACATTGTATCCGACCGTGGAAGGCTGTTGGCGGGCACGGCGCGGCTCATAGCCGGCCCTCGGGCACGGAGCTCCGGGTGAATTTTTACAAATTTCTTCTAAGTCCCCTTTCCAGCGGGGAACTTTGAAACATTGTATCCGACCGTGGAAGGCTGTTGGCGGGCACGGCGCGGCTCATAGCCGGCCCTCGGGCACGGAGCTCCGGGTGAATTTTCACAAATTTCTTCTAAGTCCCCTTTCCAGCGGGGAACTTTGAAACATTGTATCCGACCGTGGAAGGCTGTTGGCGGGCACGGCGCGGCTCATAGCCGGCCCTCAGGCACGGAGCTCCGGGTGAATTTTCACAAATTTCTTCTAAGTCCCCTTTCCAGCGGGGAACTTTGAAACATTGTATCCGACCAAAGGAAGGCTGTTGGCGGGCGCGGCGCGGCTCATAGCCGGCCCTCGGGCACGGAGCTCCGGGTGAATTTTACTCAATTCTTCTAAGTCCCCTTTCCAGCGGGGAACTTTGAAACATTGTATCCGACCACTGAAGGCTGTTGGCGGGCACGGCGCGGCTCATAGCCGGCCCTCAGGCACGGAGCTCCGGGTGAATTTTCACAAATTTCTTCTAAGTCCCCTTTCCAGCGGGGAACTTTGAAACATTGTATCCGACCGTGGAAGGCTGTTGGCGGGCACGGCGCGGCTCATAGCCGGCCCTCGGGCACGGAGCTCCGGGTGAATTTTCACAAATTTCTTCTAAGTCCCCTTTCCAGCGGGGAACTTTGAAACATTGTATCCGACCGTGGAAGGCTGTTGGCGGGCACGGCGCGGCTCATAGCCGGCCCTCGGGCACGGAGCTCCGGGTGAATTTTCACAAATTTCTTCTAAGTCCCCTTTCCAGCGGGGAACTTTGAAACATTGTATCCGACCGTGGAAGGCTGTTGGCGGGCGCGGCGCGGCTCATAGCCGGCCCTCGGGCACGGAGCTCCGGGTGAATTTTTACAAATTTCTTCTAAGTCCCCTTTCCAGCGGGGAACTTTGAAACATTGTATCCGACCAAAGGAAGGCTGTTGGCGGGCGCGGCGCGGCTCATAGCCGGCCCTCGGGCACGGAGCTCCGGGTGAATTTTACTCAATTCTTCTAAGTCCCCTTTCCAGCGGGGAACTTTCAAACATTGTATCCGACCACTGAAGGCTGTTGGCGGGCGCGGCGCGGCTCATAGCCGGCCCTCAGGCACGGAGCTCCGGGTGAATTTTCACAAATTTCTTCTAAGTCCCCTTTCCAGCGGGGAACTTTGAAACATTGTATCCGACCAAAGGAAGGCTGTTGGCGGGCGCGGCGCGGCTCATAGCCGGCCCTCGGGCACGGAGCTCCGGGTGAATTTTACAAATTTCTTCTAAGTCCCCTTTCCAGCGGGGAACTTTGAAACATTGTATCCGACCGTGGAAGGCTGTTGGCGGGCACGGCGCGGCTCATAGCCGGCCCTCAGGCACGGAGCTCCGGGTGAATTTTCACAAATTTCTTCTAAGTCCCCTTTCCAGCGGGGAACTTTGAAACATTGTATCCGACCGTGGAAGGCTGTTGGCGGGCACGGCGCGGCTCATAGCCGGCCCTCGGGCACGGAGCTCCGGGTGAATTTTACAAATTTCTTCTAAGTCCCCTTTCCAGCGGGGAACTTTGAAACATTGTATCCGACCGTGGAAGGCTGTTGGCGGGCACGGCGCGGCTCATAGCCGGCCCTCGGGCACGGAGCTCCGGGTGAATTTTTACAAATTTCTTCTAAGTCCCCTTTCCAGCGGGGAACTTTGAAACATTGTATCCGACCGTGGAAGGCTGTTGGCGGGCACGGCGCGGCTCATAGCCGGCCCTCGGGCACGGAGCTCCGGGTGAATTTTCACAAATTTCTTCTAAGTCCCCTTTCCAGCGGGGAACTTTGAAACATTGTATCCGACCGTGGAAGGCTGTTGGCGGGCACGGCGCGGCTCATAGCCGGCCCTCAGGCACGGAGCTCCGGGTGAATTTTCACAAATTTCTTCTAAGTCCCCTTTCCAGCGGGGAACTTTGAAACATTGTATCCGACCAAAGGAAGGCTGTTGGCGGGCGCGGCGCGGCTCATAGCCGGCCCTCGGGCACGGAGCTCCGGGTGAATTTTACTCAATTCTTCTAAGTCCCCTTTCCAGCGGGGAACTTTCAAACATTGTATCCGACCACTGAAGGCTGTTGGCGGGCGCGGCGCGGCTCATAGCCGGCCCTCAGGCACGGAGCTCCGGGTGAATTTTCACAAATTTCTTCTAAGTCCCCTTTCCAGCGGGGAACTTTGAAACATTGTATCCGACCGTGGAAGGCTGTTGGCGGGCACGGCGCGGCTCATAGCCGGCCCTCGGGCACGGAGCTCCGGGTGAATTTTCACAAATTTCTTCTAAGTCCCCTTTCCAGCGGGGAACTTTGAAACATTGTATCCGACCGTGGAAGGCTGTTGGCGGGCACGGCGCGGCTCATAGCCGGCCCTCGGGCACGGAGCTCCGGGTGAATTTTTACAAATTTCTTCTAAGTCCCCTTTCCAGCGGGGAACTTTGAAACATTGTATCCGACCGTGGAAGGCTGTTGGCGGGCACGGCGCGGCTCATAGCCGGCCCTCGGGCACGGAGCTCCGGGTGAATTTTCACAAATTTCTTCTAAGTCCCCTTTCCAGCGGGGAACTTTGAAACATTGTATCCGACCGTGGAAGGCTGTTGGCGGGCACGGCGCGGCTCATAGCCGGCCCTCGGGCACGGAGCTCCGGATGAATTTTTACAAATTTCTTCTAAGTCCCCTTTCCAGCGGGGAACTTTGAAACATTGTATCCGACCGTGGAAGGCTGTTGGCGGGCACGGCGCGGCTCATAGCCGGCCCTCGGGCACGGAGCTCCGGGTGAATTTTCACAAATTTCTTCTAAGTCCCCTTTCCAGCGGGGAACTTTGAAACATTGTATCCGACCGTGGAAGGCTGTTGGCGGGCGCGGCGCGGCTCATAGCCGGCCCTCGGGCACGGAGCTCCGGGTGAATTTTTACAAATTTCTTCTAAGTCCCCTTTCCAGCGGGGAACTTTGAAACATTGTATCCGACCGTGGAAGGCTGTTGGCGGGCACGGCGGGGCTCATAGCCGGCCCTCGGGCACGGAGCTCCGGGTGAATTTTTACAAATTTCTTCTAAGTCCCCTTTCCAGCGGGGAACTTTGAAACATTGTATCCGACCGTGGAAGGCTGTTGGCGGGCACGGCGGGGCTCATAGCCGGCCCTCGGGCACGGAGCTCCGGGTGAATTTTACAAATTTCTTCTAAGTCCCCTTTCCAGCGGGGAACTTTGAAACATTGTATCCGACCAAAGGAAGGCTGTTGGCGGGCGCGGCGCGGCTCATAGCCGGCCCTCGGGCACGGAGCTCCGGGTGAATTTTACAAATTTCTTCTAAGTCCCCTTTCCAGCGGGGAACTTTGAAACATTGTATCCGACCGTGGAAGGCTGTTGGCGGACGCGGCGCGGCTCACAGCCCGCCCTCAGGCACGGAGCTCCGGGGGAATTTCCCCCTCATTTCTTCTAAGTCCCCTTTCCAGCGGGGAACTTTCAAACATTGTATCCGACCGTGGAAGGCTGTTGGCGGGCACGGCGCGGCTCATAGCCGGCCCTCAGGCACGGAGCTCCGGGTGAATTTGACAAATTCCTTCTAAGTCCCCTTTCCAGCGGGGAACTTTGAAACATTGTATCCGACCGTGGAAGGCTGTTGGCGGGCACGGCGCGGCTCATAGCCGGCCCTCAGGCACGGAGCTCCGGGTGAATTTGACAAATTCCTTCTAAGTCCCCTTTCCAGCGGGGAACTTTGAAACATTGTATCCGACCGTGGAAGGCTGTTGGCGGGCACGGCGCGGCTCATAGCCGGCCCTCAGGCACGGAGCTCCGGGTGAATTTTTACAAATTTCTTCTAAGTCCCCTTTCCAGCGGGGAACTTTGAAACATTGTATCCGACCACTGAAGGCTGTTGGCGGACGCGGCGCGGCTCACAGCCCGCCCTCAGGCACGGAGCTCCGGGGAAATTTGGCTCATTTCTTCTAAGTCCCCTTTCCAGCGGGGACCTTTCAAACATTGTATCCGACCACTGAAGGCTGTTGGCGGGCGCGGCGCGGCTCACAGCCCGCCCTCAGGCACGGAGCTCCGGGGAAATTTGCCTCATTTCTTCTAAGTCCCCTTTCCAGCGGGGAACTTTCAAACATTGTATCCGACCACTGAAGGCTGTTGGCGGGCGCGGCGCGGCTCACAGCCCGCCCTCAGGCACGGAGCTCCGGGGAAATTTGCCTCATTTCTTCTAAGTCCCCTTTCCAGCGGGGAACTTTCATACATTGTATCCGACCACTGAAGGCTGTTGGCGGACGCGGCGCGGCTCACAGCCCGCCCTCAGGCACGGAGCTCCGGGGGAATTTGCCCCCTCATTTCTTCTAAGTCCCCTTTAGGCGACCAGGGGTTGACAATTTAGGTGACCAGGGGTTGACAATTTAGGCGACCAGGGGTGACTTTTAGGCGACCAGGGGTGAGGTTTAGGCGACCAGGGGTGAGGTTTAGGCGACCAGGGGTAGCGTTTAGGCGACCAGGGGCGTTGCAGTTCCGCCGAATTGCATTAGGGGCGCTGCAGTAGGCAAACGTTTTTACCCCTAGTCAGAGGGTCATTTGCCTACTTCCCAGGTTTACCCGGGTTTTCCAAAACACCTGGGGCACATTTTTAGGAACCACGTTTTTAGAAACAAAAATTCTTCTATGTCCACCTCCGTGAAAGAAATTGCCCAATGGTTCCCGCGGAAGAGAGCTGCCAGGCGGACGCATACTGCAATAACGGCCGCCCTGGCGCTCTGGTGGATGTTATCCTCGAAATTTCTTCTATGTGCCCATTCCAGCGGGCAACTTGCGAACAATGGTGTCCGACCATGGAAGGCTGTTGGCGGACGCGGCGCGGCTCACAGCCCGCCCTCAGGCACGGAGCTCCGGGGGAATTTTCCCCTCATTTCTTCTAAGTCCCCATTCCAGCGGGGAGCTTGCAAACGTGGTATCCGACCACTGAAGGCTGTTGGCGGGCACGGCCCCACCAGCGCAACACGGCACTTCCTATGACTCGGGTCCGACGCAGGAGGAGCGGTCCTCCCGGCCCCGCCACACGGCACTTCCTATGACTCGGGTCCGACGCAGGAGGAGCGGTCCTCCCGGCCCCGCCACACGGCACTTCCTATGACTCGGGTCCGACGCAGGAGGAGCGGTCCTCCCGGCCCCGCCACACGGCACTTCCTATGACTCGGGTCCGACGCAGGAGGAGCGGTCCTCCCGGCCCCGCCACACGGCACTTCCCATGACTCGGGTCCGACGCAGGAGGAGCGGTCCTCCCGGCCCCACCACCGCCACACGGCACTTCCCATGACCCGGGTCCGACGCAGGAGGAGCGGTCCTCCCGGCCCCACCGCAACACACACAACCACTGACCGATTGGCAATCATGACCCGCCATCGGAGGGCCCCTGCCGGCCCCGGCCTCGCGCCGGGGTGTTCGGGTGGACGGTTCCTTCGGCCTGCGGGTCGACCTCTGAGCGTTGGCCGGCACCGCAGCACACACAACCACTGACCGATTGGCAATCATGACCCGCCATCGGAGGGCCCCTGCCGGCCCCGGCCTCGCGCCGGGGTGTTCGGGTGGACGGTTCCTTCGGCCTGCGGGTCGACCTCTGAGCGTTGGCCGGCACCGCAGCACACACATAACCACTGACCGATTGGCAATCATGACCCGCCATCGGAGGGCCCCTGCCGGCCCCGGCCTCGCGCCGGGGTGTTCGGGTGGACGGTTCCTTCGGCCTGCGGGTCGACCTCTGAGCGTTGGCCGGCACCGCATCACCGCAGCACACATAACCACTGACCGATTGGCAATCATGACCCGCCA
>NW_028283836.1:30000-42500 GCF_059441095.1 Idiotropiscis lumnitzeri
TGACCAGGGGTAAGGGCGTGAGTAAGAATTTGCACTAAGTCCAACAGGAGACTGGGGGCCGGCGTTGGTGAAAGTCAGGCCGAAGAGGACGGCCTTCCCCCGGACGCGAGGTGGGCCGAGTGGCCCCTAAGTTCAACCGCGTGGAGGCTCCGGAGGAGACAGGCCGGCATCCGTGAAAGTCAGGCCGAAGAGGATGGCCTCCCCCCGGACGCGAGGTGGGCCGAGTGGCCCCTAAGTTCAACCGCGTGGAGGCTCCGGAGGAGACAGGCCGGCGTCCGTGAAAGTCAGGCCGAAGAGGACGGCCTTCCCCCGGACGCGAGGTGGGCCGAGTGGCCCCTAAGTTCAACCGCGTGGAGGCTCCGGAGGAGACAGGCCGGCGTCCGTGAAAGTCAGGCCGAAGAGGATGGCCTCCTCCCGGACGCGAGGTGGGCCGAATTGCACTAAGTGCGACCAGGGGTTGGACGTTTAGGTGACCAGGGGTGGGCCACTTAGGCGACCAGGGGTGGGCCACTTAGGCGACCAGGGGTGGGCCACTTAGGCGACCAGGGGTGGGCCACTTAGGCGACCAGGGGTGGGCCACTTAGGTGACCAGGGGCGGCAGGTTTAGGCGACCAGGGGTGGGCCGTTTAGGTGACCAGGGGTAAGGGGTTTAGGCGACCAGGGGTGGGACGTTTAGGTGACCAGGGGTGGGACGTTTAGGTGACCAGGGGTGGGCCACTTAGGCGACCAGGGGTAAGGGGTTTAGGTGACCAGGGGTAAGGGGTTTAGGCGACCAGGGGTGAGACGTTTAGGCGACCAGGGGTAAGGGGTTTAGGTGACCAGGGGTAAGGGGGTTAGGCGACCTGGGGCTGGAGAGGAGCACCTTCCCGGGCACAGGCAGGGAGCGAGCGCCCACCCCCAGCTCCATCGCTCCGGGGGTAATAGGCCGGCGTCTGCCACACTTAGCCCGGAGAGGAGCACCTTCCCCGGGCACGGGCCGGGAGCGAGCGCCCCCCAGCTCCATCGCTCCGGGGGTAATAGGCCGGCGTCTGCCACACTTAGGCCGGAGAGGAGCACCTTCCCCGGGCACGGGCGGGGAGCGAGCGCCCCCCAGCTCCATCGCTCCGGGGGTAATAGGCCGGCGTCTGCCACACTTAGCCCGGAGAGGAGCACCTTCCCCGGGCACGGGCGGGGAGCGAGCGCCCCCAGCTCCATCGCTCCGGGGGTAATAGGCCGGCGTCTGTCACACTTAGCCCGAATAGGAGCACCTTCCCCGGGCACGGGAGGTGCCAAGCGGCCCCTAAGTCTACCCTCATGGAAGCTCCGGAGGAGGAGGGCGGGCGTGTGTCACACTTAGCCCGGAGAGGAGCACCTTCCCCGGGCACAGGCGGTGCCAAGCGGCCCCTAAGTTTGCCCTTATGGAAGCTCCGGAGGAGGAGTGCGGGCGTGTGTCACACTTAGCCCGGAGAGGAGCACCTTCCCCGGGCACAGGCGGTGCCAAGCGGCCCCTAAGTTTGCCCAAATGGAAGCTCCGGAGGAGGAGTGCGGGCGTGTGTCACACTTGGCCCGAATAGGAGCACCTTCCCCGGGCACAGGCGGTGCCAAGCGGCCCCTAAGTTTACCCTCATGGAAACTCCGGAGGAGGAGGGCGGGCGTGTGTCACACTTGGCCCGAATATGAGGACCTTCCCCGGGCACAGGCCGTGCCAAGCGGCCCCTAAGTCTACCCTTATGGAAGCTCCGGAGGAGGAGTGCATGCTGCCTGACAGTGAAGCCGAATAGGAGCACCTTCCCCGGGCACAGACGGTGCCAAGCGGCCCCTAAGTTTGCCCTTATGGAAGCTCCGGAGGAGGAGTGCATGCTGTGTGACAGTGAAGCCGAATAGGAGCACCTTCCCCGGGCACAGACGGTGCCAAGCGGCCCCTAAGTCTACCCTTATGGAAGCTCCGGAGGAGGAGTGCGGGCGTGTGTCACACTTGGCCCGAATATGAGCACCTTCCCCGGGCACAGGCGGTGCCAAGCGGCCCCTAAGTTTGCCCAAATGGAAGCTCCGGAGGAGGAGTGCGGGCGTGTGTCACACTTGGCCCGAATATGAGCACCTTCCCCGGGCACAGGCGGTGCCAAGCGGCCCCTAAGTTTGCCCAAATGGAAGCTCCGGAGGAGGAGTGCGGGCGTGTGTCACACTTGGCCCGAATATGAGCACCTTCCCCGGGCACAGACGGTGCCAAGCGGCCCCTAAGTTTGCCCAAATGGAAGCTCCAGGAGGAGGAGTGCATGCTGCCTGACAGTGAAGCCGACTATGAGCACCTTCCCCGGGCACAGGCGGTGCCAAGCGGCCCCTAAGTCTACCCTCATGGAAGCTCCGGAGGAGGAGTGCGGGCGTGTGTCACACTTGGCCCGAATATGAGCACCTTCCCCGGGCACAGACGGTGCCAAGCGGCCCCTAAGTTTGCCCAAATGGAAGCTCCGGAGGAGGAGTGCACGCTGTGTGACAGTGAAGCCGAATATGAGCACCTTCCCCGGGCACAGGCGGTGCCAAGCGGCCCCTAAGTTTGCCCTTATGGAAGCTCCGGAGGAGGAGTGCATGCTGTGTGACAGTGAAGCCGAATATGAGCACCTTCCCCGGGCACAGGCGGTGCCAAGCGGCCCCTAAGTTTGCCCAAATGGAAGCTCCGGAGGAGGAGTGCGGGCGTGTGTCACACTTGGCCCGAATAGGAGCACCTTCCCCGGGCACGGGCGGTGCCAAGCGGCCCCTAAGTTTGCCCAAATGGAAGCTCCGGAGGAGGAGTGCATGCTGCCTGACAGTGAAGCCGAATATGAGCACCTTCCCCGGGCACAGGCGGTGCCAAGCGGCCCCTAAGTCTACCCTAATGGAAGCTCCGGAGGAGGAGGGCGGGCGTGTGTCACACTTGGCCCGAATAGGAGCACCTTCCCCGGGCACAGGCGGTGCAAAGCGGCCCCTAAGTCGGTAAAGGTTGAAATAAGTAAATAAATACAAAAAGGACGAGGGGGGAAAAAAAAAGGCAAAAACGTATAAAATTCCCCCATTCATTTCAATGGGCTCGGCCGAATTGGGCTTGCGGGACCGCCGAGGGCACGCCGGAGGGCGGTTGAGTCGGTAAAAGTTGAAATAAATGAATAAATACAAAAAGGACGAGGGGGGGGAAAAAAAGGCAAAAACGTATAAAATTCCCCCATTCATTTCAATGGGCTCGGCCGAATTGGGCTTGCGGGACCGCCGAGGGCACGCCGGAGGGCGGTTGAGTCGGTAAAAGTTGAAATAAATGAATAAATACAAAAAGAACGAGGGGGGGGGGAAAAAAGGCAAAAACGTATAAAATTCCCCCATTCATTTCAATGGGCTCGGCCGAATTGGGCTTGCGGGACCGCCGAGGGCACGCCGGAGGGCGGTTGAGTCGGTAAAAGTTGAAATAAATGAAAATACAAAAAGGACGAGGGGGGGGAAAAAAAAGGCAAAAACGTATAAAATTCCCCCATTCATTTCAATGGGCTCGGCCGAATTGGGCTTGCGGGACCGCCGAGGGCACGCCGGAGGGCGGTTGAGTCGGTAAAAGTTGAAATAAATGAATAAATACAAAAAGAACGAGGGGGGGGGGAAAAAAGGCAAAAACGTATAAAATTCCCCCATTCATTTCAATGGGCTCGGCCGAATTGGGCTTGCGGGACCGCCGAGGGCACGCCGGAGGGCGGTTGAGTCGGTAAAAGTTGAAATAAATGAATAAATACAAAAAGAACGAGGGGGGGAAAAAAGGCAAAAACGTATAAAATCCCCCCATTCATTTCAATGGGCTCGGCCGAATTGGGCTTGCGGGACCGCCGAGGGCACGCCGGAGGGCGGTTGAGTCGGTAAAAGTTGAAATAAATGAATAAATACAAAAAGAACGAGGGGGGGAAAAAAAAGGCAAAAACGTATAAAATTCCCCCATTCATTTCAATGGGTTCGGCCGAATTGGGCTTGCGGGACCGCCGAGGGCACGCCGGAGGGCGGTTGAGTCGGTAAAAGTTGAAATAAATGAATAAATACAAAAAGAACGAGGGGGGGAAAAAAGGCAAAAACGTATAAAATCCCCCCATTCATTTCAATGGGCTCGGCCGAATTGGGCTTGCGGGACCGCCGAGGGCACGCCGGAGGGCGGTTGAGTCGGTAAAAGTTGAAATAAATGAATAAATACAAAAAGAACGAGGGGGGGGGAAAAAAGGCAAAAACGTATAAAATTCCCCCATTCATTTCAATGGGCTCGGCCGAATTGGGCTTGCGGGACCGCCGAGGGCACGCCGGAGGGCGGTTGAGTCGGTAAAAGTTGAAATAAATGAATAAATACAAAAAGAACGAGGGGGGGAAAAAAGGCAAAAACGTATAAAATCCCCCCATTCATTTCAATGGGCTCGGCCGAATTGGGCTTGCGGGACCGCCGAGGGCACGCCGGAGGGCGGTTGAGTCGGTAAAAGTTGAAATAAATGAATAAATACAAAAAGAACGAGGGGGGGGAAAAAAAAGGCAAAAACGTATAAAATTCCCCCATTCATTTCAATGGGCTCGGCCGAATTGGGCTTGCGGGACCGCCGAGGGCACGCCGGAGGGCGGTTGAGTCGGTAAAAGTTGAAATAAATGAATAAATACAAAAAGAACGAGGGGGGGAAAAAAGGCAAAAACGTATAAAATCCCCCCATTCATTTCAATGGGCTCGGCCGAATTGGGCTTGCGGGACCGCCGAGGGCACGCCGGAGGGCGGTTGAGTCGGTAAAAGTTGAAATAAATGAATAAATACAAAAAGAACGAGGGGGGGAAAAAAAAGGCAAAAACGTATAAAATTCCCCCATTCATTTCAATGGGTTCGGCCGAATTGGGCTTGCGGGACCGCCGGGGGCACGCCGGAGGGCGGTTGAGTCGGTAAAAGTTGAAATAAATGAATAAATACAAAAAGAACGAGGGGGGGAAAAAAGGCAAAAACGTATAAAATCCCCCCATTCATTTCAATGGGCTCGGCCGAATTGGGCTTGCGGGACCGCCGAGGGCACGCCGGAGGGCGGTTGAGTCGGTAAAAGTTGAAATAAATGAATAAATACAAAAAGAACGAGGGGGGGGGGAAAAAAGGCAAAAACGTATAAAATTCCCCCATTCATTTCAATGGGCTCGGCCGAATTGGGCTTGCGGGACCGCCGAGGGCACGCCGGAGGGCGGTTGAGTCGGTAAAAGTTGAAATAAATGAATAAATACAAAAAGAACGAGGGGGGGAAAAAAGGCAAAAACGTATAAAATCCCCCCATTCATTTCAATGGGCTCGGCCGAATTGGGCTTGCGGGACCGCCGAGGGCACGCCGGAGGGCGGTTGAGTCGGTAAAAGTTGAAATAAATGAATAAATACAAAAAGAACGAGGGGGGGAAAAAAAAGGCAAAAACGTATAAAATTCCCCCATTCATTTCAATGGGTTCGGCCGAATTGGGCTTGCGGGACCGCCGGGGGCACGCCGGAGGGCGGTTGAGTCGGTAAAAGTTGAAATAAATGAATAAATACAAAAAGAACGAGGGGGGGAAAAAAAAGGCAAAAACGTATAAAATTCCCCCATTCATTTCAATGGGTTCGGCCGAATTGGGCTTGCGGGACCGCCGGGGGCACGCCGGAGGGCGGTTGAGTCGGTAAAAGTTGAAATAAATGAATAAATACAAAAAGAACGAGGGGGGGAAAAAAGGCAAAAACGTATAAAATCCCCCCATTCATTTCAATGGGCTCGGCCGAATTGGGCTTGCGGGACCGCCGAGGGCACGCCGGAGGGCGGTTGAGTCGGTAAAAGTTGAAATAAATGAATAAATACAAAAAGAACGAGGGGGGAAAAAAAGGCAAAAACGTATAAAATTCCCCCATTCATTTCAATGGGCTCGGCCGAATTGGGCTTGCGGGACCGCCGAGGGCACGCCGGAGGGCGGTTGAGTCGGTAAAAGTTGAAATAAATGAATAAATACAAAAAGAACGAGGGGGGGAAAAAAAAGGCAAAAACGTATAAAATTCCCCCATTCATTTCAATGGGCTCGGCCGAATTGGGCTTGCGGGACCGCCGAGGGCACGCCGGAGGGCGGTTGAGTCGGTAAAAGTTGAAATAAATGAATAAATACAAAAAGAACGAGGGGGGGGGAAAAAAGGCAAAAACGTATAAAATTCCCCCATTCATTTCAATGGGCTCGGCCGAATTGGGCTTGCGGGACCGCCGAGGGCACGCCGGAGGGCGGTTGAGTCGGTAAAAGTTGAAATAAATGAATAAATACAAAAAGAACGAGGGGGGGAAAAAAAAGGCAAAAACGTATAAAATTCCCCCATTCATTTCAATGGGCTCGGCTAAAATGGGCCTGCAGTACTGCCGAGAGGCCGCCGGAGGACGCCCTAGTAGGCAAACGTTGATCCCCACACACGAGGGGTCAGTTAGGCGACCAGGGGTAGCGTTTAGGCGACCAGGGGTAGCGTTTAGGTGACCAGGGGAAGCGTTTAGGCGACCAGGGGTAGCGTTTAGGTGACCAGGGGTAGCGTTTAGGCGACCAGGGGTAGCGTTTAGGCGACCAGGGGTAGCGTTTAGGCGACCAGGGGTAGCTTTTAGGCGACCAGGGGTAGCTTTTAGGCGACCAGGGGTAGCGTTTAGGCGACCAGGGGCGTTGCAGTTCCGCCGAATTGCATTAGGGGCGCTGCAGTAGGCAAACGTTCTTCCCCCCTAGTCAGAGGGTCATTTGCCTACTTCCCAGGTTTACCCGGGTTTTCCAAAACACCTGGGGCACATTTTCAGGGATCACGTTTTTAGAAACAAAAATATTCATAATTTCTTCTAAGTCCCCTTTCCAGCGGGGAACTTTGAAACATTGTATCCGACCACTGAAGGCTGTTGGCGGGCACGGCGCGGCAAACAGCCCGCACTCAGGCATGGAGCTCCGGGGAAAGTTGCCTAATTTCTTCTAAGTCCCCTTTCCAGCGGGGAACTTTGAAACATTGTATCCGACCGTGGAAGGCTGTTGGCGGGCACGGCGCGGCTCATAGCCGGCCCTCAGGCACGGAGCTCCGGGTGAATTTTCACAAATTTCTTCTAAGTCCCCTTTCCAGCGGGGAACTTTGAAACATTGTATCCGACCGTGGAAGGCTGTTGGCGGGCACGGCGCGGCTCATAGCCGGCCCTCGGGCACGGAGCTCCGGGTGAATTTTACAAATTTCTTCTAAGTCCCCTTTCCAGCGGGGAACTTTGAAACATTGTATCCGACCGTGGAAGGCTGTTGGCGGGCACGGCGCGGCTCATAGCCGGCCCTCGGGCACGGAGCTCCGGGTGAATTTTTACAAATTTCTTCTAAGTCCCCTTTCCAGCGGGGAACTTTGAAACATTGTATCCGACCGTGGAAGGCTGTTGGCGGGCACGGCGCGGCTCATAGCCGGCCCTCGGGCACGGAGCTCCGGGTGAATTTTCACAAATTTCTTCTAAGTCCCCTTTCCAGCGGGGAACTTTGAAACATTGTATCCGACCGTGGAAGGCTGTTGGCGGGCACGGCGCGGCTCATAGCCGGCCCTCAGGCACGGAGCTCCGGGTGAATTTTCACAAATTTCTTCTAAGTCCCCTTTCCAGCGGGGAACTTTGAAACATTGTATCCGACCAAAGGAAGGCTGTTGGCGGGCGCGGCGCGGCTCATAGCCGGCCCTCGGGCACGGAGCTCCGGGTGAATTTTACTCAATTCTTCTAAGTCCCCTTTCCAGCGGGGAACTTTCAAACATTGTATCCGACCACTGAAGGCTGTTGGCGGGCGCGGCGCGGCTCATAGCCGGCCCTCAGGCACGGAGCTCCGGGTGAATTTTCACAAATTTCTTCTAAGTCCCCTTTCCAGCGGGGAACTTTGAAACATTGTATCCGACCGTGGAAGGCTGTTGGCGGGCACGGCGCGGCTCATAGCCGGCCCTCGGGCACGGAGCTCCGGGTGAATTTTCACAAATTTCTTCTAAGTCCCCTTTCCAGCGGGGAACTTTGAAACATTGTATCCGACCGTGGAAGGCTGTTGGCGGGCACGGCGCGGCTCATAGCCGGCCCTCGGGCACGGAGCTCCGGGTGAATTTTTACAAATTTCTTCTAAGTCCCCTTTCCAGCGGGGAACTTTGAAACATTGTATCCGACCGTGGAAGGCTGTTGGCGGGCACGGCGCGGCTCATAGCCGGCCCTCGGGCACGGAGCTCCGGGTGAATTTTCACAAATTTCTTCTAAGTCCCCTTTCCAGCGGGGAACTTTGAAACATTGTATCCGACCGTGGAAGGCTGTTGGCGGGCACGGCGCGGCTCATAGCCGGCCCTCGGGCACGGAGCTCCGGATGAATTTTTACAAATTTCTTCTAAGTCCCCTTTCCAGCGGGGAACTTTGAAACATTGTATCCGACCGTGGAAGGCTGTTGGCGGGCACGGCGCGGCTCATAGCCGGCCCTCGGGCACGGAGCTCCGGGTGAATTTTCACAAATTTCTTCTAAGTCCCCTTTCCAGCGGGGAACTTTGAAACATTGTATCCGACCGTGGAAGGCTGTTGGCGGGCGCGGCGCGGCTCATAGCCGGCCCTCGGGCACGGAGCTCCGGGTGAATTTTTACAAATTTCTTCTAAGTCCCCTTTCCAGCGGGGAACTTTGAAACATTGTATCCGACCGTGGAAGGCTGTTGGCGGGCACGGCGGGGCTCATAGCCGGCCCTCGGGCACGGAGCTCCGGGTGAATTTTTACAAATTTCTTCTAAGTCCCCTTTCCAGCGGGGAACTTTGAAACATTGTATCCGACCGTGGAAGGCTGTTGGCGGGCACGGCGGGGCTCATAGCCGGCCCTCGGGCACGGAGCTCCGGGTGAATTTTACAAATTTCTTCTAAGTCCCCTTTCCAGCGGGGAACTTTGAAACATTGTATCCGACCAAAGGAAGGCTGTTGGCGGGCGCGGCGCGGCTCATAGCCGGCCCTCGGGCACGGAGCTCCGGGTGAATTTTACAAATTTCTTCTAAGTCCCCTTTCCAGCGGGGAACTTTGAAACATTGTATCCGACCGTGGAAGGCTGTTGGCGGACGCGGCGCGGCTCACAGCCCGCCCTCAGGCACGGAGCTCCGGGGGAATTTCCCCCTCATTTCTTCTAAGTCCCCTTTCCAGCGGGGAACTTTCAAACATTGTATCCGACCGTGGAAGGCTGTTGGCGGGCACGGCGCGGCTCATAGCCGGCCCTCAGGCACGGAGCTCCGGGTGAATTTGACAAATTCCTTCTAAGTCCCCTTTCCAGCGGGGAACTTTGAAACATTGTATCCGACCGTGGAAGGCTGTTGGCGGGCACGGCGCGGCTCATAGCCGGCCCTCAGGCACGGAGCTCCGGGTGAATTTGACAAATTCCTTCTAAGTCCCCTTTCCAGCGGGGAACTTTGAAACATTGTATCCGACCGTGGAAGGCTGTTGGCGGGCACGGCGCGGCTCATAGCCGGCCCTCAGGCACGGAGCTCCGGGTGAATTTTTACAAATTTCTTCTAAGTCCCCTTTCCAGCGGGGAACTTTGAAACATTGTATCCGACCACTGAAGGCTGTTGGCGGACGCGGCGCGGCTCACAGCCCGCCCTCAGGCACGGAGCTCCGGGGAAATTTGGCTCATTTCTTCTAAGTCCCCTTTCCAGCGGGGACCTTTCAAACATTGTATCCGACCACTGAAGGCTGTTGGCGGGCGCGGCGCGGCTCACAGCCCGCCCTCAGGCACGGAGCTCCGGGGAAATTTGCCTCATTTCTTCTAAGTCCCCTTTCCAGCGGGGAACTTTCAAACATTGTATCCGACCACTGAAGGCTGTTGGCGGGCGCGGCGCGGCTCACAGCCCGCCCTCAGGCACGGAGCTCCGGGGAAATTTGCCTCATTTCTTCTAAGTCCCCTTTCCAGCGGGGAACTTTCATACATTGTATCCGACCACTGAAGGCTGTTGGCGGACGCGGCGCGGCTCACAGCCCGCCCTCAGGCACGGAGCTCCGGGGGAATTTGCCCCCTCATTTCTTCTAAGTCCCCTTTAGGCGACCAGGGGTTGACAATTTAGGTGACCAGGGGTTGACAATTTAGGCGACCAGGGGTGACTTTTAGGCGACCAGGGGTGAGGTTTAGGCGACCAGGGGTGAGGTTTAGGCGACCAGGGGTAGCGTTTAGGCGACCAGGGGCGTTGCAGTTCCGCCGAATTGCATTAGGGGCGCTGCAGTAGGCAAACGTTTTTACCCCTAGTCAGAGGGTCATTTGCCTACTTCCCAGGTTTACCCGGGTTTTCCAAAACACCTGGGGCACATTTTTAGGAACCACGTTTTTAGAAACAAAAATTCTTCTATGTCCACCTCCGTGAAAGAAATTGCCCAATGGTTCCCGCGGAAGAGAGCTGCCAGGCGGACGCATACTGCAATAACGGCCGCCCTGGCGCTCTGGTGGATGTTATCCTCGAAATTTCTTCTATGTGCCCATTCCAGCGGGCAACTTGCGAACAATGGTGTCCGACCATGGAAGGCTGTTGGCGGACGCGGCGCGGCTCACAGCCCGCCCTCAGGCACGGAGCTCCGGGGGAATTTTCCCCTCATTTCTTCTAAGTCCCCATTCCAGCGGGGAGCTTGCAAACGTGGTATCCGACCACTGAAGGCTGTTGGCGGGCACGGCCCCACCAGCGCAACACGGCACTTCCTATGACTCGGGTCCGACGCAGGAGGAGCGGTCCTCCCGGCCCCGCCACACGGCACTTCCTATGACTCGGGTCCGACGCAGGAGGAGCGGTCCTCCCGGCCCCGCCACACGGCACTTCCTATGACTCGGGTCCGACGCAGGAGGAGCGGTCCTCCCGGCCCCGCCACACGGCACTTCCTATGACTCGGGTCCGACGCAGGAGGAGCGGTCCTCCCGGCCCCGCCACACGGCACTTCCCATGACTCGGGTCCGACGCAGGAGGAGCGGTCCTCCCGGCCCCACCACCGCCACACGGCACTTCCCATGACCCGGGTCCGACGCAGGAGGAGCGGTCCTCCCGGCCCCACCGCAACACACACAACCACTGACCGATTGGCAATCATGACCCGCCATCGGAGGGCCCCTGCCGGCCCCGGCCTCGCGCCGGGGTGTTCGGAGTGGACGGTTCCTTCGGCCTGCGGGTCGACCTCTGAGCGTTGGCCGGCACCGCAGCACACACAACCACTGACCGATTGGCAATCATGACCCGCCATCGGAGGGCCCCTGCCGGCCCCGGCCTCGCGCCGGGGTGTTCGGGTGGACGGTTCCTTCGGCCTGCGGGTCGACCTCTGAGCGTTGGCCGGCACCGCAGCACACACATAACCACTGACCGATTGGCAATCATGACCCGCCATCGGAGGGCCCCTGCCGGCCCCGGCCTCGCGCCGGGGTGTTCGGGTGGACGGTTCCTTCGGCCTGCGGGTCGACCTCTGAGCGTTGGCCGGCACCGCATCACCGCAGCACACATAACCACTGACCGATTGGCAATCATGACCCGCCATCGGAGGGCCCCTGCCGGCCCCGGCCTCGCGCCGGGGTGTTCGGGTGGACGGTTCCTTCGGCCTGCGGGTCGACCTCTGCGCGTTGGCCGGCACTTCCCTACCGTTACCCCCCCACCCCTGGGGTTGTGACAAAACGGCACTTCCTATGACTCGGGTCCGACGCTGGAGGAGCGGTCCTCCCGGCCCATCTCGCACCCACACCCTGACATATACTGCACCACACCAACCACTGACCGATTGGCAAGCATGACCCGCCATCGGAGGGCCCCTGCCGGCCCCGGCCTCGCGCCGGGGTGTTCGGGTGGACGGTTCCTTCGGCCTGCGGATCGACCTCTAGCGCACCAACCAGCGCGAAACCGCTTTCGTCGCGAGACCGAGACGACCCTGTCGCGTGCCCGTTGGCCACACGGGCCCAGAGATGTCCTACACGGGAGTTCCGCCGCGCTCGCGGGTACCCCGCGCCGCCCCGCCACGAGAGGGGCGCGGGAGCCCAGGCCCGCATCAGCCGAGCGGTCCTTTCCGAAAAAGCATGTTTCTCAAACCCTACCGGCGTCTGTCAGAAGACGCCGCCTCCGAGTGCGTGTTGCGGTCGCGGGCGTGCGGGCGGCTCCGGCTCCCTCCCGCGACTGACCGCCACGCGGTAACGCGGCCTCTACGGACCGAGTACATACCGAGGCCCAGCCGACTTCCTCACCGCGCACGGGGGCTGAATCGTAACGGAAATTTCGGTAGCCCACGTCCGAAATAAATATGAAAGAAACGAGGGAGGCTGGGGTGCCGCCGGGGGTAACCCCGCGGGAGGCCGTCTCCCGCGGGCGCCGCCCGGTCCCCGCGCCCGGCTCCCCGCTCAGCTCCGGTTCCAATGCAAGAAACACAGACCGCCGGACGCGAGGGCTACCTGGTTGATCCTGCCAGTAGCATATGCTTGTCTCAAAGATTAAGCCATGCAAGTCTAAGTACACACGGTTCCGATACAGTGAAACTGCGAATGGCTCATTAAATCAGTTATGGTTC
>NW_028283836.1:52500-62500 GCF_059441095.1 Idiotropiscis lumnitzeri
CCGGCGTCTGCCACACTTAGGCCGGAGAGGAGCACCTTCCCCGGGCACGGGCGGGGAGCGAGCGCCCCCCAGCTCCATCGCTCCGGGGGTAATAGGCCGGCGTCTGCCACACTTAGCCCGGAGAGGAGCACCTTCCCCGGGCACGGGCGGGGAGCGAGCGCCCCCAGCTCCATCGCTCCGGGGGTAATAGGCCGGCGTCTGTCACACTTAGCCCGAATAGGAGCACCTTCCCCGGGCACGGGAGGTGCCAAGCGGCCCCTAAGTCTACCCTCATGGAAGCTCCGGAGGAGGAGGGCGGGCGTGTGTCACACTTAGCCCGGAGAGGAGCACCTTCCCCGGGCACAGGCGGTGCCAAGCGGCCCCTAAGTTTGCCCTTATGGAAGCTCCGGAGGAGGAGTGCGGGCGTGTGTCACACTTAGCCCGGAGAGGAGCACCTTCCCCGGGCACAGGCGGTGCCAAGCGGCCCCTAAGTTTGCCCAAATGGAAGCTCCGGAGGAGGAGTGCGGGCGTGTGTCACACTTGGCCCGAATAGGAGCACCTTCCCCGGGCACAGGCGGTGCCAAGCGGCCCCTAAGTTTACCCTCATGGAAACTCCGGAGGAGGAGGGCGGGCGTGTGTCACACTTGGCCCGAATATGAGGACCTTCCCCGGGCACAGGCCGTGCCAAGCGGCCCCTAAGTCTACCCTTATGGAAGCTCCGGAGGAGGAGTGCATGCTGCCTGACAGTGAAGCCGAATAGGAGCACCTTCCCCGGGCACAGACGGTGCCAAGCGGCCCCTAAGTTTGCCCTTATGGAAGCTCCGGAGGAGGAGTGCATGCTGTGTGACAGTGAAGCCGAATAGGAGCACCTTCCCCGGGCACAGACGGTGCCAAGCGGCCCCTAAGTCTACCCTTATGGAAGCTCCGGAGGAGGAGTGCGGGCGTGTGTCACACTTGGCCCGAATATGAGCACCTTCCCCGGGCACAGGCGGTGCCAAGCGGCCCCTAAGTTTGCCCAAATGGAAGCTCCGGAGGAGGAGTGCGGGCGTGTGTCACACTTGGCCCGAATATGAGCACCTTCCCCGGGCACAGGCGGTGCCAAGCGGCCCCTAAGTTTGCCCAAATGGAAGCTCCGGAGGAGGAGTGCGGGCGTGTGTCACACTTGGCCCGAATATGAGCACCTTCCCCGGGCACAGACGGTGCCAAGCGGCCCCTAAGTTTGCCCAAATGGAAGCTCCGGAGGAGGAGTGCATGCTGCCTGACAGTGAAGCCGACTATGAGCACCTTCCCCGGGCACAGGCGGTGCCAAGCGGCCCCTAAGTCTACCCTCATGGAAGCTCCGGAGGAGGAGTGCGGGCGTGTGTCACACTTGGCCCGAATATGAGCACCTTCCCCGGGCACAGACGGTGCCAAGCGGCCCCTAAGTTTGCCCAAATGGAAGCTCCGGAGGAGGAGTGCACGCTGTGTGACAGTGAAGCCGAATATGAGCACCTTCCCCGGGCACAGGCGGTGCCAAGCGGCCCCTAAGTTTGCCCTTATGGAAGCTCCGGAGGAGGAGTGCATGCTGTGTGACAGTGAAGCCGAATATGAGCACCTTCCCCGGGCACAGGCGGTGCCAAGCGGCCCCTAAGTTTGCCCAAATGGAAGCTCCGGAGGAGGAGTGCGGGCGTGTGTCACACTTGGCCCGAATAGGAGCACCTTCCCCGGGCACGGGCGGTGCCAAGCGGCCCCTAAGTTTGCCCAAATGGAAGCTCCGGAGGAGGAGTGCATGCTGCCTGACAGTGAAGCCGAATATGAGCACCTTCCCCGGGCACAGGCGGTGCCAAGCGGCCCCTAAGTCTACCCTAATGGAAGCTCCGGAGGAGGAGGGCGGGCGTGTGTCACACTTGGCCCGAATAGGAGCACCTTCCCCGGGCACAGGCGGTGCAAAGCGGCCCCTAAGTCGGTAAAGGTTGAAATAAGTAAATAAATACAAAAAGGACGAGGGGGGAAAAAAAAAGGCAAAAACGTATAAAATTCCCCCATTCATTTCAATGGGCTCGGCCGAATTGGGCTTGCGGGACCGCCGAGGGCACGCCGGAGGGCGGTTGAGTCGGTAAAAGTTGAAATAAATGAATAAATACAAAAAGGACGAGGGGGGGGAAAAAAAGGCAAAAACGTATAAAATTCCCCCATTCATTTCAATGGGCTCGGCCGAATTGGGCTTGCGGGACCGCCGAGGGCACGCCGGAGGGCGGTTGAGTCGGTAAAAGTTGAAATAAATGAATAAATACAAAAAGAACGAGGGGGGGGGGAAAAAAGGCAAAAACGTATAAAATTCCCCCATTCATTTCAATGGGCTCGGCCGAATTGGGCTTGCGGGACCGCCGAGGGCACGCCGGAGGGCGGTTGAGTCGGTAAAAGTTGAAATAAATGAATAAATACAAAAAGAACGAGGGGGGGAAAAAAGGCAAAAACGTATAAAATCCCCCCATTCATTTCAATGGGCTCGGCCGAATTGGGCTTGCGGGACCGCCGAGGGCACGCCGGAGGGCGGTTGAGTCGGTAAAAGTTGAAATAAATGAATAAATACAAAAAGAACGAGGGGGGGAAAAAAAAGGCAAAAACGTATAAAATTCCCCCATTCATTTCAATGGGTTCGGCCGAATTGGGCTTGCGGGACCGCCGGGGGCACGCCGGAGGGCGGTTGAGTCGGTAAAAGTTGAAATAAATGAATAAATACAAAAAGAACGAGGGGGGGAAAAAAGGCAAAAACGTATAAAATCCCCCCATTCATTTCAATGGGCTCGGCCGAATTGGGCTTGCGGGACCGCCGAGGGCACGCCGGAGGGCGGTTGAGTCGGTAAAAGTTGAAATAAATGAATAAATACAAAAAGAACGAGGGGGGGGGGAAAAAAGGCAAAAACGTATAAAATTCCCCCATTCATTTCAATGGGCTCGGCCGAATTGGGCTTGCGGGACCGCCGAGGGCACGCCGGAGGGCGGTTGAGTCGGTAAAAGTTGAAATAAATGAATAAATACAAAAAGAACGAGGGGGGGAAAAAAGGCAAAAACGTATAAAATCCCCCCATTCATTTCAATGGGCTCGGCCGAATTGGGCTTGCGGGACCGCCGAGGGCACGCCGGAGGGCGGTTGAGTCGGTAAAAGTTGAAATAAATGAATAAATACAAAAAGAACGAGGGGGGGAAAAAAAAGGCAAAAACGTATAAAATTCCCCCATTCATTTCAATGGGTTCGGCCGAATTGGGCTTGCGGGACCGCCGGGGGCACGCCGGAGGGCGGTTGAGTCGGTAAAAGTTGAAATAAATGAATAAATACAAAAAGAACGAGGGGGGGAAAAAAGGCAAAAACGTATAAAATCCCCCCATTCATTTCAATGGGCTCGGCCGAATTGGGCTTGCGGGACCGCCGAGGGCACGCCGGAGGGCGGTTGAGTCGGTAAAAGTTGAAATAAATGAATAAATACAAAAAGAACGAGGGGGGGGGGAAAAAAGGCAAAAACGTATAAAATTCCCCCATTCATTTCAATGGGCTCGGCCGAATTGGGCTTGCGGGACCGCCGAGGGCACGCCGGAGGGCGGTTGAGTCGGTAAAAGTTGAAATAAATGAATAAATACAAAAAGAACGAGGGGGGGAAAAAAGGCAAAAACGTATAAAATCCCCCCATTCATTTCAATGGGCTCGGCCGAATTGGGCTTGCGGGACCGCCGAGGGCACGCCGGAGGGCGGTTGAGTCGGTAAAAGTTGAAATAAATGAATAAATACAAAAAGAACGAGGGGGGGAAAAAAAAGGCAAAAACGTATAAAATTCCCCCATTCATTTCAATGGGTTCGGCCGAATTGGGCTTGCGGGACCGCCGGGGGCACGCCGGAGGGCGGTTGAGTCGGTAAAAGTTGAAATAAATGAATAAATACAAAAAGAACGAGGGGGGGAAAAAAGGCAAAAACGTATAAAATCCCCCCATTCATTTCAATGGGCTCGGCCGAATTGGGCTTGCGGGACCGCCGAGGGCACGCCGGAGGGCGGTTGAGTCGGTAAAAGTTGAAATAAATGAATAAATACAAAAAGAACGAGGGGGGGGGAAAAAAGGCAAAAAACGTATAAAATTCCCCCATTCATTTCAATGGGCTCGGCCGAATTGGGCTTGCGGGACCGCCGAGGGCACGCCGGAGGGCGGTTGAGTCGGTAAAAGTTGAAATAAATGAATAAATACAAAAAGAACGAGGGGGGGGAAAAAAGGCAAAAACGTATAAAATCCCCCCATTCATTTCAATGGGCTCGGCCGAATTGGGCTTGCGGGACCGCCGAGGGCACGCCGGAGGGCGGTTGAGTCGGTAAAAGTTGAAATAAATGAATAAATACAAAAAGAACGAGGGGGGGAAAAAAAGGCAAAAACGTATAAAATTCCCCCATTCATTTCAATGGGTTCGGCCGAATTGGGCTTGCGGGACCGCCGAGGGCACGCCGGAGGGCGGTTGAGTCGGTAAAAGTTGAAATAAATGAATAAATACAAAAAGAACGAGGGGGGGAAAAAAAAGGCAAAAACGTATAAAATTCCCCCATTCATTTCAATGGGTTCGGCCGAATTGGGCTTGCGGGACCGCCGGGGGCACGCCGGAGGGCGGTTGAGTCGGTAAAAGTTGAAATAAATGAATAAATACAAAAAGAACGAGGGGGGGAAAAAAAGGCAAAAACGTATAAAATTCCCCCATTCATTTCAATGGGCTCGGCCGAATTGGGCTTGCGGGACCGCCGAGGGCACGCCGGAGGGCGGTTGAGTCGGTAAAAGTTGAAATAAATGAATAAATACAAAAAGAACGAGGGGGGGAAAAAAAGGCAAAAACGTATAAAATTCCCCCATTCATTTCAATGGGCTCGGCCGAATTGGGCTTGCGGGACCGCCGAGGGCACGCCGGAGGGCGGTTGAGTCGGTAAAAGTTGAAATAAATGAATAAATACAAAAAGAACGAGGGGGGGAAAAAAAAGGCAAAAACGTATAAAATTCCCCCATTCATTTCAATGGGCTCGGCCGAATTGGGCTTGCGGGACCGCCGAGGGCACGCCGGAGGGCGGTTGAGTCGGTAAAAGTTGAAATAAATGAATAAATACAAAAAGAACGAGGGGGGGGGAAAAAAGGCAAAAACGTATAAAATTCCCCCATTCATTTCAATGGGCTCGGCCGAATTGGGCTTGCGGGACCGCCGAGGGCACGCCGGAGGGCGGTTGAGTCGGTAAAAGTTGAAATAAATGAATAAATACAAAAAGAACGAGGGGGGGAAAAAAAAGGCAAAAACGTATAAAATTCCCCCATTCATTTCAATGGGCTCGGCTAAAATGGGCCTGCAGTACTGCCGAGAGGCCGCCGGAGGACGCCCTAGTAGGCAAACGTTGATCCCCACACACGAGGGGTCAGTTAGGCGACCAGGGGTAGCGTTTAGGCGACCAGGGGTAGCGTTTAGGTGACCAGGGGAAGCGTTTAGGCGACCAGGGGTAGCGTTTAGGTGACCAGGGGTAGCGTTTAGGCGACCAGGGGTAGCGTTTAGGCGACCAGGGGTAGCGTTTAGGCGACCAGGGGTAGCTTTTAGGCGACCAGGGGTAGCTTTTAGGCGACCAGGGGTAGCGTTTAGGCGACCAGGGGCGTTGCAGTTCCGCCGAATTGCATTAGGGGCGCTGCAGTAGGCAAACGTTCTTCCCCCCTAGTCAGAGGGTCATTTGCCTACTTCCCAGGTTTACCCGGGTTTTCCAAAACACCTGGGGCACATTTTCAGGGATCACGTTTTTAGAAACAAAAATATTCATAATTTCTTCTAAGTCCCCTTTCCAGCGGGGAACTTTGAAACATTGTATCCGACCACTGAAGGCTGTTGGCGGGCACGGCGCGGCAAACAGCCCGCACTCAGGCATGGAGCTCCGGGGAAAGTTGCCTAATTTCTTCTAAGTCCCCTTTCCAGCGGGGAACTTTGAAACATTGTATCCGACCGTGGAAGGCTGTTGGCGGGCACGGCGCGGCTCATAGCCGGCCCTCAGGCACGGAGCTCCGGGTGAATTTTCACAAATTTCTTCTAAGTCCCCTTTCCAGCGGGGAACTTTGAAACATTGTATCCGACCGTGGAAGGCTGTTGGCGGGCACGGCGCGGCTCATAGCCGGCCCTCGGGCACGGAGCTCCGGGTGAATTTTACAAATTTCTTCTAAGTCCCCTTTCCAGCGGGGAACTTTGAAACATTGTATCCGACCGTGGAAGGCTGTTGGCGGGCACGGCGCGGCTCATAGCCGGCCCTCGGGCACGGAGCTCCGGGTGAATTTTTACAAATTTCTTCTAAGTCCCCTTTCCAGCGGGGAACTTTGAAACATTGTATCCGACCGTGGAAGGCTGTTGGCGGGCACGGCGCGGCTCATAGCCGGCCCTCGGGCACGGAGCTCCGGGTGAATTTTCACAAATTTCTTCTAAGTCCCCTTTCCAGCGGGGAACTTTGAAACATTGTATCCGACCGTGGAAGGCTGTTGGCGGGCACGGCGCGGCTCATAGCCGGCCCTCAGGCACGGAGCTCCGGGTGAATTTTCACAAATTTCTTCTAAGTCCCCTTTCCAGCGGGGAACTTTGAAACATTGTATCCGACCAAAGGAAGGCTGTTGGCGGGCGCGGCGCGGCTCATAGCCGGCCCTCGGGCACGGAGCTCCGGGTGAATTTTACTCAATTCTTCTAAGTCCCCTTTCCAGCGGGGAACTTTCAAACATTGTATCCGACCACTGAAGGCTGTTGGCGGGCGCGGCGCGGCTCATAGCCGGCCCTCAGGCACGGAGCTCCGGGTGAATTTTCACAAATTTCTTCTAAGTCCCCTTTCCAGCGGGGAACTTTGAAACATTGTATCCGACCGTGGAAGGCTGTTGGCGGGCACGGCGCGGCTCATAGCCGGCCCTCGGGCACGGAGCTCCGGGTGAATTTTCACAAATTTCTTCTAAGTCCCCTTTCCAGCGGGGAACTTTGAAACATTGTATCCGACCGTGGAAGGCTGTTGGCGGGCACGGCGCGGCTCATAGCCGGCCCTCGGGCACGGAGCTCCGGGTGAATTTTTACAAATTTCTTCTAAGTCCCCTTTCCAGCGGGGAACTTTGAAACATTGTATCCGACCGTGGAAGGCTGTTGGCGGGCACGGCGCGGCTCATAGCCGGCCCTCGGGCACGGAGCTCCGGGTGAATTTTCACAAATTTCTTCTAAGTCCCCTTTCCAGCGGGGAACTTTGAAACATTGTATCCGACCGTGGAAGGCTGTTGGCGGGCACGGCGCGGCTCATAGCCGGCCCTCGGGCACGGAGCTCCGGATGAATTTTTACAAATTTCTTCTAAGTCCCCTTTCCAGCGGGGAACTTTGAAACATTGTATCCGACCGTGGAAGGCTGTTGGCGGGCACGGCGCGGCTCATAGCCGGCCCTCGGGCACGGAGCTCCGGGTGAATTTTCACAAATTTCTTCTAAGTCCCCTTTCCAGCGGGGAACTTTGAAACATTGTATCCGACCGTGGAAGGCTGTTGGCGGGCGCGGCGCGGCTCATAGCCGGCCCTCGGGCACGGAGCTCCGGGTGAATTTTTACAAATTTCTTCTAAGTCCCCTTTCCAGCGGGGAACTTTGAAACATTGTATCCGACCGTGGAAGGCTGTTGGCGGGCACGGCGGGGCTCATAGCCGGCCCTCGGGCACGGAGCTCCGGGTGAATTTTTACAAATTTCTTCTAAGTCCCCTTTCCAGCGGGGAACTTTGAAACATTGTATCCGACCGTGGAAGGCTGTTGGCGGGCACGGCGGGGCTCATAGCCGGCCCTCGGGCACGGAGCTCCGGGTGAATTTTACAAATTTCTTCTAAGTCCCCTTTCCAGCGGGGAACTTTGAAACATTGTATCCGACCAAAGGAAGGCTGTTGGCGGGCGCGGCGCGGCTCATAGCCGGCCCTCGGGCACGGAGCTCCGGGTGAATTTTACAAATTTCTTCTAAGTCCCCTTTCCAGCGGGGAACTTTGAAACATTGTATCCGACCGTGGAAGGCTGTTGGCGGACGCGGCGCGGCTCACAGCCCGCCCTCAGGCACGGAGCTCCGGGGGAATTTCCCCCTCATTTCTTCTAAGTCCCCTTTCCAGCGGGGAACTTTCAAACATTGTATCCGACCGTGGAAGGCTGTTGGCGGGCACGGCGCGGCTCATAGCCGGCCCTCAGGCACGGAGCTCCGGGTGAATTTGACAAATTCCTTCTAAGTCCCCTTTCCAGCGGGGAACTTTGAAACATTGTATCCGACCGTGGAAGGCTGTTGGCGGGCACGGCGCGGCTCATAGCCGGCCCTCAGGCACGGAGCTCCGGGTGAATTTGACAAATTCCTTCTAAGTCCCCTTTCCAGCGGGGAACTTTGAAACATTGTATCCGACCGTGGAAGGCTGTTGGCGGGCACGGCGCGGCTCATAGCCGGCCCTCAGGCACGGAGCTCCGGGTGAATTTTTACAAATTTCTTCTAAGTCCCCTTTCCAGCGGGGAACTTTGAAACATTGTATCCGACCACTGAAGGCTGTTGGCGGACGCGGCGCGGCTCACAGCCCGCCCTCAGGCACGGAGCTCCGGGGAAATTTGGCTCATTTCTTCTAAGTCCCCTTTCCAGCGGGGACCTTTCAAACATTGTATCCGACCACTGAAGGCTGTTGGCGGGCGCGGCGCGGCTCACAGCCCGCCCTCAGGCACGGAGCTCCGGGGAAATTTGCCTCATTTCTTCTAAGTCCCCTTTCCAGCGGGGAACTTTCAAACATTGTATCCGACCACTGAAGGCTGTTGGCGGGCGCGGCGCGGCTCACAGCCCGCCCTCAGGCACGGAGCTCCGGGGAAATTTGCCTCATTTCTTCTAAGTCCCCTTTCCAGCGGGGAACTTTCATACATTGTATCCGACCACTGAAGGCTGTTGGCGGACGCGGCGCGGCTCACAGCCCGCCCTCAGGCACGGAGCTCCGGGGGAATTTGCCCCCTCATTTCTTCTAAGTCCCCTTTAGGCGACCAGGGGTTGACAATTTAGGTGACCAGGGGTTGACAATTTAGGCGACCAGGGGTGACTTTTAGGCGACCAGGGGTGAGGTTTAGGCGACCAGGGGTGAGGTTTAGGCGACCAGGGGTAGCGTTTAGGCGACCAGGGGCGTTGCAGTTCCGCCGAATTGCATTAGGGGCGCTGCAGTAGGCAAACGTTTTTACCCCTAGTCAGAGGGTCATTTGCCTACTTCCCAGGTTTACCCGGGTTTTCCAAAACACCTGGGGCACATTTTTAGGAACCACGTTTTTAGAAACAAAAATTCTTCTATGTCCACCTCCGTGAAAGAAATTGCCCAATGGTTCCCGCGGAAGAGAGCTGCCAGGCGGACGCATACTGCAATAACGGCCGCCCTGGCGCTCTGGTGGATGTTATCCTCGAAATTTCTTCTATGTGCCCATTCCAGCGGGCAACTTGCGAACAATGGTGTCCGACCATGGAAGGCTGTTGGCGGACGCGGCGCGGCTCACAGCCCGCCCTCAGGCACGGAGCTCCGGGGGAATTTTCCCCTCATTTCTTCTAAGTCCCCATTCCAGCGGGGAGCTTGCAAACGTGGTATCCGACCACTGAAGGCTGTTGGCGGGCACGGCCCCACCAGCGCAACACGGCACTTCCTATGACTCGGGTCCGACGCAGGAGGAGCGGTCCTCCCGGCCCCGCCACACGGCACTTCCTATGACTCGGGTCCGACGCAGGAGGAGCGGTCCTCCCGGCCCCGCCACACGGCACTTCCTATGACTCGGGTCCGACGCAGGAGGAGCGGTCCTCCCGGCCCCGCCACACGGCACTTCCTATGACTCGGGTCCGACGCAGGAGGAGCGGTCCTCCCGGCCCCGCCACACGGCACTTCCCATGACTCGGGTCCGACGCAGGAGGAGCGGTCCTCCCGGCCCCACCACCGCCACACGGCACTTCCCATGACCCGGGTCCGACGCAGGAGGAGCGGTCCTCCCGGCCCCACCGCAACACA
>NW_028283836.1:75000-85000 GCF_059441095.1 Idiotropiscis lumnitzeri
GCGGGCGTGTGTCACACTTGGCCCGAATATGAGCACCTTCCCCGGGCACAGGCGGTGCCAAGCGGCCCCTAAGTTTGCCCAAATGGCCTCCGGAGGAGGAGTGCGGGCGTGTGTCACACTTGGCCCGAATATGAGCACCTTCCCCGGGCACAGACGGTGCCAAGCGGCCCCTAAGTTTGCCCAAATGGAAGCTCCGGAGGAGGAGTGCATGCTGCCTGACAGTGAAGCCGACTATGAGCACCTTCCCCGGGCACAGGCGGTGCCAAGCGGCCCCTAAGTCTACCCTCATGGAAGCTCCGGAGGAGGAGTGCGGGCGTGTGTCACACTTGGCCCGAATATGAGCACCTTCCCCGGGCACAGACGGTGCCAAGCGGCCCCTAAGTTTGCCCAAATGGAAGCTCCGGAGGAGGAGTGCACGCTGTGTGACAGTGAAGCCGAATATGAGCACCTTCCCCGGGCACAGGCGGTGCCAAGCGGCCCCTAAGTTTGCCCTTATGGAAGCTCCGGAGGAGGAGTGCATGCTGTGTGACAGTGAAGCCGAATATGAGCACCTTCCCCGGGCACAGGCGGGTGCCAAGCGGCCCCTAAGTTTGCCCAAATGGAAGCTCCGGAGGAGGAGTGCGGGCGTGTGTCACACTTGGCCCGAATAGGAGCACCTTCCCCGGGCACGGGCGGTGCCAAGCGGCCCCTAAGTTTGCCCAAATGGAAGCTCCGGAGGAGGAGTGCATGCTGCCTGACAGTGAAGCCGAATATGAGCACCTTCCCCGGGCACAGGCGGTGCCAAGCGGCCCCTAAGTCTACCCTAATGGAAGCTCCGGAGGAGGAGGGCGGGCGTGTGTCACACTTGGCCCGAATAGGAGCACCTTCCCCGGGCACAGGCGGTGCAAAGCGGCCCCTAAGTCGGTAAAGGTTGAAATAAGTAAATAAATACAAAAAGGACGAGGGGGGAAAAAAAAAGGCAAAAACGTATAAAATTCCCCCATTCATTTCAATGGGCTCGGCCGAATTGGGCTTGCGGGACCGCCGAGGGCACGCCGGAGGGCGGTTGAGTCGGTAAAAGTTGAAATAAATGAATAAATACAAAAAGGACGAGGGGGGGGAAAAAAAGGCAAAAACGTATAAAATTCCCCCATTCATTTCAATGGGCTCGGCCGAATTGGGCTTGCGGGACCGCCGAGGGCACGCCGGAGGGCGGTTGAGTCGGTAAAAGTTGAAATAAATGAATAAATACAAAAAGAACGAGGGGGGGGGGAAAAAAGGCAAAAACGTATAAAATTCCCCCATTCATTTCAATGGGCTCGGCCGAATTGGGCTTGCGGGACCGCCGAGGGCACGCCGGAGGGCGGTTGAGTCGGTAAAAGTTGAAATAAATGAATAAATACAAAAAGAACGAGGGGGGGAAAAAAGGCAAAAACGTATAAAATCCCCCCATTCATTTCAATGGGCTCGGCCGAATTGGGCTTGCGGGACCGCCGAGGGCACGCCGGAGGGCGGTTGAGTCGGTAAAAGTTGAAATAAATGAATAAATACAAAAAGAACGAGGGGGGGAAAAAAAAGGCAAAAACGTATAAAATTCCCCCATTCATTTCAATGGGTTCGGCCGAATTGGGCTTGCGGGACCGCCGGGGGCACGCCGGAGGGCGGTTGAGTCGGTAAAAGTTGAAATAAATGAATAAATACAAAAAGAACGAGGGGGGGAAAAAAGGCAAAAACGTATAAAATCCCCCCATTCATTTCAATGGGCTCGGCCGAATTGGGCTTGCGGGACCGCCGAGGGCACGCCGGAGGGCGGTTGAGTCGGTAAAAGTTGAAATAAATGAATAAATACAAAAAGAACGAGGGGGGGGGGAAAAAAAGGCAAAAACGTATAAAATTCCCCCATTCATTTCAATGGGCTCGGCCGAATTGGGCTTGCGGGACCGCCGAGGGCACGCCGGAGGGCGGTTGAGTCGGTAAAAGTTGAAATAAATGAATAAATACAAAAAGAACGAGGGGGGGAAAAAAGGCAAAAACGTATAAAATCCCCCCATTCATTTCAATGGGCTCGGCCGAATTGGGCTTGCGGGACCGCCGAGGGCACGCCGGAGGGCGGTTGAGTCGGTAAAAGTTGAAATAAATGAATAAATACAAAAAGAACGAGGGGGGGAAAAAAAAGGCAAAAACGTATAAAATTCCCCCATTCATTTCAATGGGTTCGGCCGAATTGGGCTTGCGGGACCGCCGTGGGCACGCCGGAGGGCGGTTGAGTCGGTAAAAGTTGAAATAAATGAATAAATACAAAAAGAACGAGGGGGGGAAAAAAGGCAAAAACGTATAAAATCCCCCCATTCATTTCAATGGGCTCGGCCGAATTGGGCTTGCGGGACCGCCGAGGGCACGCCGGAGGGCGGTTGAGTCGGTAAAAGTTGAAATAAATGAATAAATACAAAAAGAACGAGGGGGGGGGGAAAAAAGGCAAAAACGTATAAAATTCCCCCATTCATTTCAATGGGCTCGGCCGAATTGGGCTTGCGGGACCGCCGAGGGCACGCCGGAGGGCGGTTGAGTCGGTAAAAGTTGAAATAAATGAATAAATACAAAAAGAACGAGGGGGGGAAAAAAGGCAAAAACGTATAAAATCCCCCCATTCATTTCAATGGGCTCGGCCGAATTGGGCTTGCGGGACCGCCGAGGGCACGCCGGAGGGCGGTTGAGTCGGTAAAAGTTGAAATAAATGAATAAATACAAAAAGAACGAGGGGGGGGAAAAAAAAGGCAAAAACGTATAAAATTCCCCCATTCATTTCAATGGGTTCGGCCGAATTGGGCTTGCGGGACCGCCGGGGGCACGCCGGAGGGCGGTTGAGTCGGTAAAAGTTGAAATAAATGAATAAATACAAAAAGAACGAGGGGGGGAAAAAAGGCAAAAACGTATAAAATCCCCCCATTCATTTCAATGGGCTCGGCCGAATTGGGCTTGCGGGACCGCCGAGGGCACGCCGGAGGGCGGTTGAGTCGGTAAAAGTTGAAATAAATGAATAAATACAAAAAGAACGAGGGGGGGGGGAAAAAAGGCAAAAACGTATAAAATTCCCCCATTCATTTCAATGGGCTCGGCCGAATTGGGCTTGCGGGACCGCCGAGGGCACGCCGGAGGGCGGTTGAGTCGGTAAAAGTTGAAATAAATGAATAAATACAAAAAGAACGAGGGGGGGAAAAAAGGCAAAAACGTATAAAATCCCCCCATTCATTTCAATGGGCTCGGCCGAATTGGGCTTGCGGGACCGCCGAGGGCACGCCGGAGGGCGGTTGAGTCGGTAAAAGTTGAAATAAATGAATAAATACAAAAAGAACGAGGGGGGGAAAAAAAAGGCAAAAACGTATAAAATTCCCCCATTCATTTCAATGGGTTCGGCCGAATTGGGCTTGCGGGACCGCCGGGGGCACGCCGGAGGGCGGTTGAGTCGGTAAAAGTTGAAATAAATGAATAAATACAAAAAGAACGAGGGGGGGAAAAAAAAGGCAAAAACGTATAAAATTCCCCCATTCATTTCAATGGGTTCGGCCGAATTGGGCTTGCGGGACCGCCGGGGGCACGCCGGAGGGCGGTTGAGTCGGTAAAAGTTGAAATAAATGAATAAATACAAAAAGAACGAGGGGGGGAAAAAAGGCAAAAACGTATAAAATCCCCCCATTCATTTCAATGGGCTCGGCCGAATTGGGCTTGCGGGACCGCCGAGGGCACGCCGGAGGGCGGTTGAGTCGGTAAAAGTTGAAATAAATGAATAAATACAAAAAGAACGAGGGGGGAAAAAAAGGCAAAAACGTATAAAATTCCCCCATTCATTTCAATGGGCTCGGCCGAATTGGGCTTGCGGGACCGCCGAGGGCACGCCGGAGGGCGGTTGAGTCGGTAAAAGTTGAAATAAATGAATAAATACAAAAAGAACGAGGGGGGGAAAAAAAAGGCAAAAACGTATAAAATTCCCCCATTCATTTCAATGGGCTCGGCCGAATTGGGCTTGCGGGACCGCCGAGGGCACGCCGGAGGGCGGTTGAGTCGGTAAAAGTTGAAATAAATGAATAAATACAAAAAGAACGAGGGGGGGGGAAAAAAGGCAAAAACGTATAAAATTCCCCCATTCATTTCAATGGGCTCGGCCGAATTGGGCTTGCGGGACCGCCGAGGGCACGCCGGAGGGCGGTTGAGTCGGTAAAAGTTGAAATAAATGAATAAATACAAAAAGAACGAGGGGGGGAAAAAAAAGGCAAAAACGTATAAAATTCCCCCATTCATTTCAATGGGCTCGGCTAAAATGGGCCTGCAGTACTGCCGAGAGGCCGCCGGAGGACGCCCTAGTAGGCAAACGTTGATCCCCACACACGAGGGGTCAGTTAGGCGACCAGGGGTAGCGTTTAGGCGACCAGGGGTAGCGTTTAGGTGACCAGGGGAAGCGTTTAGGCGACCAGGGGTAGCGTTTAGGTGACCAGGGGTAGCGTTTAGGCGACCAGGGGTAGCGTTTAGGCGACCAGGGTAGCGTTTAGGCGACCAGGGGTAGCTTTTAGGCGACCAGGGGTAGCTTTTAGGCGACCAGGGGTAGCGTTTAGGCGACCAGGGGCGTTGCAGTTCCGCCGAATTGCATTAGGGGCGCTGCAGTAGGCAAACGTTCTTCCCCCCTAGTCAGAGGGTCATTTGCCTACTTCCCAGGTTTACCCGGGTTTTCCAAAACACCTGGGGCACATTTTCAGGGATCACGTTTTTAGAAACAAAAATATTCATAATTTCTTCTAAGTCCCCTTTCCAGCGGGGAACTTTGAAACATTGTATCCGACCACTGAAGGCTGTTGGCGGGCACGGCGCGGCAAACAGCCCGCACTCAGGCATGGAGCTCCGGGGAAAGTTGCCTAATTTCTTCTAAGTCCCCTTTCCAGCGGGGAACTTTGAAACATTGTATCCGACCGTGGAAGGCTGTTGGCGGGCACGGCGCGGCTCATAGCCGGCCCTCAGGCACGGAGCTCCGGGTGAATTTTCACAAATTTCTTCTAAGTCCCCTTTCCAGCGGGGAACTTTGAAACATTGTATCCGACCGTGGAAGGCTGTTGGCGGGCACGGCGCGGCTCATAGCCGGCCCTCGGGCACGGAGCTCCGGGTGAATTTTACAAATTTCTTCTAAGTCCCCTTTCCAGCGGGGAACTTTGAAACATTGTATCCGACCGTGGAAGGCTGTTGGCGGGCACGGCGCGGCTCATAGCCGGCCCTCGGGCACGGAGCTCCGGGTGAATTTTTACAAATTTCTTCTAAGTCCCCTTTCCAGCGGGGAACTTTGAAACATTGTATCCGACCGTGGAAGGCTGTTGGCGGGCACGGCGCGGCTCATAGCCGGCCCTCGGGCACGGAGCTCCGGGTGAATTTTCACAAATTTCTTCTAAGTCCCCTTTCCAGCGGGGAACTTTGAAACATTGTATCCGACCGTGGAAGGCTGTTGGCGGGCACGGCGCGGCTCATAGCCGGCCCTCAGGCACGGAGCTCCGGGTGAATTTTCACAAATTTCTTCTAAGTCCCCTTTCCAGCGGGGAACTTTGAAACATTGTATCCGACCAAAGGAAGGCTGTTGGCGGGCGCGGCGCGGCTCATAGCCGGCCCTCGGGCACGGAGCTCCGGGTGAATTTTACTCAATTCTTCTAAGTCCCCTTTCCAGCGGGGAACTTTCAAACATTGTATCCGACCACTGAAGGCTGTTGGCGGGCGCGGCGCGGCTCATAGCCGGCCCTCAGGCACGGAGCTCCGGGTGAATTTTCACAAATTTCTTCTAAGTCCCCTTTCCAGCGGGGAACTTTGAAACATTGTATCCGACCGTGGAAGGCTGTTGGCGGGCACGGCGCGGCTCATAGCCGGCCCTCGGGCACGGAGCTCCGGGTGAATTTTCACAAATTTCTTCTAAGTCCCCTTTCCAGCGGGGAACTTTGAAACATTGTATCCGACCGTGGAAGGCTGTTGGCGGGCACGGCGCGGCTCATAGCCGGCCCTCGGGCACGGAGCTCCGGGTGAATTTTTACAAATTTCTTCTAAGTCCCCTTTCCAGCGGGGAACTTTGAAACATTGTATCCGACCGTGGAAGGCTGTTGGCGGGCACGGCGCGGCTCATAGCCGGCCCTCGGGCACGGAGCTCCGGGTGAATTTTCACAAATTTCTTCTAAGTCCCCTTTCCAGCGGGGAACTTTGAAACATTGTATCCGACCGTGGAAGGCTGTTGGCGGGCACGGCGCGGCTCATAGCCGGCCCTCGGGCACGGAGCTCCGGATGAATTTTTACAAATTTCTTCTAAGTCCCCTTTCCAGCGGGGAACTTTGAAACATTGTATCCGACCGTGGAAGGCTGTTGGCGGGCACGGCGCGGCTCATAGCCGGCCCTCGGGCACGGAGCTCCGGGTGAATTTTTACAAATTTCTTCTAAGTCCCCTTTCCAGCGGGGAACTTTGAAACATTGTATCCGACCGTGGAAGGCTGTTGGCGGGCACGGCGCGGCTCATAGCCGGCCCTCGGGCACGGAGCTCCGGGTGAATTTTCACAAATTTCTTCTAAGTCCCCTTTCCAGCGGGGAACTTTGAAACATTGTATCCGACCGTGGAAGGCTGTTGGCTGGGCGCGGCGCGGCTCATAGCCGGCCCTCGGGCACGGAGCTCCGGGTGAATTTTTACAAATTTCTTCTAAGTCCCCTTTCCAGCGGGGAACTTTGAAACATTGTATCCGACCGTGGAAGGCTGTTGGCGGGCACGGCGGGGCTCATAGCCGGCCCTCGGGCACGGAGCTCCGGGTGAATTTTTACAAATTTCTTCTAAGTCCCCTTTCCAGCGGGGAACTTTGAAACATTGTATCCGACCGTGGAAGGCTGTTGGCGGGCACGGCGGGGCTCATAGCCGGCCCTCGGGCACGGAGCTCCGGGTGAATTTTACAAATTTCTTCTAAGTCCCCTTTCCAGCGGGGAACTTTGAAACATTGTATCCGACCAAAGGAAGGCTGTTGGCGGGCGCGGCGCGGCTCATAGCCGGCCCTCGGGCACGGAGCTCCGGGTGAATTTTACAAATTTCTTCTAAGTCCCCTTTCCAGCGGGGAACTTTGAAACATTGTATCCGACCGTGGAAGGCTGTTGGCGGACGCGGCGCGGCTCACAGCCCGCCCTCAGGCACGGAGCTCCGGGGGAATTTCCCCCTCATTTCTTCTAAGTCCCCTTTCCAGCGGGGAACTTTCAAACATTGTATCCGACCGTGGAAGGCTGTTGGCGGGCACGGCGCGGCTCATAGCCGGCCCTCAGGCACGGAGCTCCGGGTGAATTTGACAAATTCCTTCTAAGTCCCCTTTCCAGCGGGGAACTTTGAAACATTGTATCCGACCGTGGAAGGCTGTTGGCGGGCACGGCGCGGCTCATAGCCGGCCCTCAGGCACGGAGCTCCGGGTGAATTTGACAAATTCCTTCTAAGTCCCCTTTCCAGCGGGGAACTTTGAAACATTGTATCCGACCGTGGAAGGCTGTTGGCGGGCACGGCGCGGCTCATAGCCGGCCCTCAGGCACGGAGCTCCGGGTGAATTTTTACAAATTTCTTCTAAGTCCCCTTTCCAGCGGGGAACTTTGAAACATTGTATCCGACCACTGAAGGCTGTTGGCGGACGCGGCGCGGCTCACAGCCCGCCCTCAGGCACGGAGCTCCGGGGAAATTTGGCTCATTTCTTCTAAGTCCCCTTTCCAGCGGGGACCTTTCAAACATTGTATCCGACCACTGAAGGCTGTTGGCGGGCGCGGCGCGGCTCACAGCCCGCCCTCAGGCACGGAGCTCCGGGGAAATTTGCCTCATTTCTTCTAAGTCCCCTTTCCAGCGGGGAACTTTCAAACATTGTATCCGACCACTGAAGGCTGTTGGCGGGCGCGGCGCGGCTCACAGCCCGCCCTCAGGCACGGAGCTCCGGGGAAATTTGCCTCATTTCTTCTAAGTCCCCTTTCCAGCGGGGAACTTTCATACATTGTATCCGACCACTGAAGGCTGTTGGCGGACGCGGCGCGGCTCACAGCCCGCCCTCAGGCACGGAGCTCCGGGGGAATTTGCCCCCTCATTTCTTCTAAGTCCCCTTTAGGCGACCAGGGGTTGACAATTTAGGTGACCAGGGGTTGACAATTTAGGCGACCAGGGGTGACTTTTAGGCGACCAGGGGTGAGGTTTAGGCGACCAGGGGTGAGGTTTAGGCGACCAGGGGTAGCGTTTAGGCGACCAGGGGCGTTGCAGTTCCGCCGAATTGCATTAGGGGCGCTGCAGTAGGCAAACGTTTTTACCCCTAGTCAGAGGGTCATTTGCCTACTTCCCAGGTTTACCCGGGTTTTCCAAAACACCTGGGGCACATTTTTAGGAACCACGTTTTTAGAAACAAAAATTCTTCTATGTCCACCTCCGTGAAAGAAATTGCCCAATGGTTCCCGCGGAAGAGAGCTGCCAGGCGGACGCATACTGCAATAACGGCCGCCCTGGCGCTCTGGTGGATGTTATCCTCGAAATTTCTTCTATGTGCCCATTCCAGCGGGCAACTTGCGAACAATGGTGTCCGACCATGGAAGGCTGTTGGCGGACGCGGCGCGGCTCACAGCCCGCCCTCAGGCACGGAGCTCCGGGGGAATTTTCCCCTCATTTCTTCTAAGTCCCCATTCCAGCGGGGAGCTTGCAAACGTGGTATCCGACCACTGAAGGCTGTTGGCGGGCACGGCCCCACCAGCGCAACACGGCACTTCCTATGACTCGGGTCCGACGCAGGAGGAGCGGTCCTCCCGGCCCCGCCACACGGCACTTCCTATGACTCGGGTCCGACGCAGGAGGAGCGGTCCTCCCGGCCCCGCCACACGGCACTTCCTATGACTCGGGTCCGACGCAGGAGGAGCGGTCCTCCCGGCCCCGCCACACGGCACTTCCTATGACTCGGGTCCGACGCAGGAGGAGCGGTCCTCCCGGCCCCGCCACACGGCACTTCCCATGACTCGGGTCCGACGCAGGAGGAGCGGTCCTCCCGGCCCCACCACCGCCACACGGCACTTCCCATGACCCGGGTCCGACGCAGGAGGAGCGGTCCTCCCGGCCCCACCGCAACACACACAACCACTGACCGATTGGCAATCATGACCCGCCATCGGAGGGCCCCTGCCGGCCCCGGCCTCGCGCCGGGGTGTTCGGGTGGACGGTTCCTTCGGCCTGCGGGTCGACCTCTGAGCGTTGGCCGGCACCGCAGCACACACAACCACTGACCGATTGGCAATCATGACCCGCCATCGGAGGGCCCCTGCCGGCCCCGGCCTCGCGCCGGGGTGTTCGGGTGGACGGTTCCTTCGGCCTGCGGGTCGACCTCTGAGCGTTGGCCGGCACCGCAGCACACACATAACCACTGACCGATTGGCAATCATGACCCGCCATCGGAGGGCCCCTGCCGGCCCCGGCCTCGCGCCGGGGTGTTCGGGTGGACGGTTCCTTCGGCCTGCGGGTCGACCTCTGAGCGTTGGCCGGCACCGCATCACCGCAGCACACATAACCACTGACCGATTGGCAATCATGACCCGCCATCGGAGGGCCCCTGCCGGCCCCGGCCTCGCGCCGGGGTGTTCGGGTGGACGGTTCCTTCGGCCTGCGGGTCGACCTCTGCGCGTTGGCCGGCACTTCCCTACCGTTACCCCCCCACCCCTGGGGTTGTGACAAAACGGCACTTCCTATGACTCGGGTCCGACGCTGGAGGAGCGGTCCTCCCGGCCCATCTCGCACCCACACCCTGACATATACTGCACCACACCAACCACTGACCGATTGGCAAGCATGACCCGCCATCGGAGGGCCCCTGCCGGCCCCGGCCTCGCGCCGGGGTGTTCGGGTGGACGGTTCCTTCGGCCTGCGGATCGACCTCTAGCGCACCAACCAGCGCGAAACCGCTTTCGTCGCGAGACCGAGACGACCCTGTCGCGTGCCCGTTGGCCACACGGGCCCAGAGATGTCCTACAC
>NW_028283836.1:95000-109748 GCF_059441095.1 Idiotropiscis lumnitzeri
TTGCACTAAGTGCGACCAGGGGTTGGACGTTTAGGTGACCAGGGGTGGGCCACTTAGGCGACCAGGGGTGGGCCACTTAGGCGACCAGGGGTGGGCCACTTAGGCGACCAGGGGTGGGCCACTTAGGCGACCAGGGGTGGGCCACTTAGGTGACCAGGGGCGGCAGGTTTAGGCGACCAGGGGTGGGCCGTTTAGGTGACCAGGGGTAAGGGGTTTAGGCGACCAGGGGTGGGACGTTTAGGTGACCAGGGGTGGGACGTTTAGGTGACCAGGGGTGGGCCACTTAGGCGACCAGGGGTAAGGGGTTTAGGTGACCAGGGGTAAGGGGTTTAGGCGACCAGGGGTGAGACGTTTAGGCGACCAGGGGTAAGGGGTTTAGGTGACCAGGGGTAAGGGGGTTAGGCGACCTGGGGCTGGAGAGGAGCACCTTCCCCGGGCACAGGCAGGGAGCGAGCGCCCACCCCCAGCTCCATCGCTCCGGGGGTAATAGGCCGGCGTCTGCCACACTTAGCCCGGAGAGGAGCACCTTCCCCGGGCACGGGCCGGGAGCGAGCGCCCCCCAGCTCCATCGCTCCGGGGGTAATAGGCCGGCGTCTGCCACACTTAGGCCGGAGAGGAGCACCTTCCCCGGGCACGGGCGGGGAGCGAGCGCCCCCCAGCTCCATCGCTCCGGGGGTAATAGGCCGGCGTCTGCCACACTTAGCCCGGAGAGGAGCACCTTCCCCGGGCACGGGCGGGGAGCGAGCGCCCCCAGCTCCATCGCTCCGGGGGTAATAGGCCGGCGTCTGTCACACTTAGCCCGAATAGGAGCACCTTCCCCGGGCACGGGAGGTGCCAAGCGGCCCCTAAGTCTACCCTCATGGAAGCTCCGGAGGAGGAGGGCGGGCGTGTGTCACACTTAGCCCGGAGAGGAGCACCTTCCCCGGGCACAGGCGGTGCCAAGCGGCCCCTAAGTTTGCCCTTATGGAAGCTCCGGAGGAGGAGTGCGGGCGTGTGTCACACTTAGCCCGGAGAGGAGCACCTTCCCCGGGCACAGGCGGTGCCAAGCGGCCCCTAAGTTTGCCCAAATGGAAGCTCCGGAGGAGGAGTGCGGGCGTGTGTCACACTTGGCCCGAATAGGAGCACCTTCCCCGGGCACAGGCGGTGCCAAGCGGCCCCTAAGTTTACCCTCATGGAAACTCCGGAGGAGGAGGGCGGGCGTGTGTCACACTTGGCCCGAATATGAGGACCTTCCCCGGGCACAGGCCGTGCCAAGCGGCCCCTAAGTCTACCCTTATGGAAGCTCCGGAGGAGGAGTGCATGCTGCCTGACAGTGAAGCCGAATAGGAGCACCTTCCCCGGGCACAGACGGTGCCAAGCGGCCCCTAAGTTTGCCCTTATGGAAGCTCCGGAGGAGGAGTGCATGCTGTGTGACAGTGAAGCCGAATAGGAGCACCTTCCCCGGGCACAGACGGTGCCAAGCGGCCCCTAAGTCTACCCTTATGGAAGCTCCGGAGGAGGAGTGCGGGCGTGTGTCACACTTGGCCCGAATATGAGCACCTTCCCCGGGCACAGGCGGTGCCAAGCGGCCCCTAAGTTTGCCCAAATGGAAGCTCCGGAGGAGGAGTGCGGGCGTGTGTCACACTTGGCCCGAATATGAGCACCTTCCCCGGGCACAGGCGGTGCCAAGCGGCCCCTAAGTTTGCCCAAATGGAAGCTCCGGAGGAGGAGTGCGGGCGTGTGTCACACTTGGCCCGAATATGAGCACCTTCCCCGGGCACAGACGGTGCCAAGCGGCCCCTAAGTTTGCCCAAATGGAAGCTCCGGAGGAGGAGTGCATGCTGCCTGACAGTGAAGCCGACTATGAGCACCTTCCCCGGGCACAGGCGGTGCCAAGCGGCCCCTAAGTCTACCCTCATGGAAGCTCCGGAGGAGGAGTGCGGGCGTGTGTCACACTTGGCCCGAATATGAGCACCTTCCCCGGGCACAGACGGTGCCAAGCGGCCCCTAAGTTTGCCCAAATGGAAGCTCCGGAGGAGGAGTGCACGCTGTGTGACAGTGAAGCCGAATATGAGCACCTTCCCCGGGCACAGGCGGTGCCAAGCGGCCCCTAAGTTTGCCCTTATGGAAGCTCCGGAGGAGGAGTGCATGCTGTGTGACAGTGAAGCCGAATATGAGCACCTTCCCCGGGCACAGGCGGTGCCAAGCGGCCCCTAAGTTTGCCCAAATGGAAGCTCCGGAGGAGGAGTGCGGGCGTGTGTCACACTTGGCCCGAATAGGAGCACCTTCCCCGGGCACGGGCGGTGCCAAGCGGCCCCTAAGTTTGCCCAAATGGAAGCTCCGGAGGAGGAGTGCATGCTGCCTGACAGTGAAGCCGAATATGAGCACCTTCCCCGGGCACAGGCGGTGCCAAGCGGCCCCTAAGTCTACCCTAATGGAAGCTCCGGAGGAGGAGGGCGGGCGTGTGTCACACTTGGCCCGAATAGGAGCACCTTCCCCGGGCACAGGCGGTGCAAAGCGGCCCCTAAGTCGGTAAAGGTTGAAATAAGTAAATAAATACAAAAAGGACGAGGGGGGAAAAAAAAAGGCAAAAACGTATAAAATTCCCCCATTCATTTCAATGGGCTCGGCCGAATTGGGCTTGCGGGACCGCCGAGGGCACGCCGGAGGGCGGTTGAGTCGGTAAAAGTTGAAATAAATGAATAAATACAAAAAGGACGAGGGGGGGGAAAAAAAGGCAAAAACGTATAAAATTCCCCCATTCATTTCAATGGGCTCGGCCGAATTGGGCTTGCGGGACCGCCGAGGGCACGCCGGAGGGCGGTTGAGTCGGTAAAAGTTGAAATAAATGAATAAATACAAAAAGAACGAGGGGGGGGGGAAAAAAGGCAAAAACGTATAAAATTCCCCCATTCATTTCAATGGGCTCGGCCGAATTGGGCTTGCGGGACCGCCGAGGGCACGCCGGAGGGCGGTTGAGTCGGTAAAAGTTGAAATAAATGAATAAATACAAAAAGAACGAGGGGGGGAAAAAAGGCAAAAACGTATAAAATCCCCCCATTCATTTCAATGGGCTCGGCCGAATTGGGCTTGCGGGACCGCCGAGGGCACGCCGGAGGGCGGTTGAGTCGGTAAAAGTTGAAATAAATGAATAAATACAAAAAGAACGAGGGGGGGAAAAAAAAGGCAAAAACGTATAAAATTCCCCCATTCATTTCAATGGGTTCGGCCGAATTGGGCTTGCGGGACCGCCGGGGGCACGCCGGAGGGCGGTTGAGTCGGTAAAAGTTGAAATAAATGAATAAATACAAAAAGAACGAGGGGGGGAAAAAAGGCAAAAACGTATAAAATCCCCCCATTCATTTCAATGGGCTCGGCCGAATTGGGCTTGCGGGACCGCCGAGGGCACGCCGGAGGGCGGTTGAGTCGGTAAAAGTTGAAATAAATGAATAAATACAAAAAGAACGAGGGGGGGGGGAAAAAAGGCAAAAACGTATAAAATTCCCCCATTCATTTCAATGGGCTCGGCCGAATTGGGCTTGCGGGACCGCCGAGGGCACGCCGGAGGGCGGTTGAGTCGGTAAAAGTTGAAATAAATGAATAAATACAAAAAGAACGAGGGGGGGAAAAAAGGCAAAAACGTATAAAATCCCCCCATTCATTTCAATGGGCTCGGCCGAATTGGGCTTGCGGGACCGCCGAGGGCACGCCGGAGGGCGGTTGAGTCGGTAAAAGTTGAAATAAATGAATAAATACAAAAAGAACGAGGGGGGGAAAAAAAAGGCAAAAACGTATAAAATTCCCCCATTCATTTCAATGGGTTCGGCCGAATTGGGCTTGCGGGACCGCCGGGGGCACGCCGGAGGGCGGTTGAGTCGGTAAAAGTTGAAATAAATGAATAAATACAAAAAGAACGAGGGGGGGAAAAAAGGCAAAAACGTATAAAATCCCCCCATTCATTTCAATGGGCTCGGCCGAATTGGGCTTGCGGGACCGCCGAGGGCACGCCGGAGGGCGGTTGAGTCGGTAAAAGTTGAAATAAATGAATAAATACAAAAAGAACGAGGGGGGGGGGAAAAAAGGCAAAAACGTATAAAATTCCCCCATTCATTTCAATGGGCTCGGCCGAATTGGGCTTGCGGGACCGCCGAGGGCACGCCGGAGGGCGGTTGAGTCGGTAAAAGTTGAAATAAATGAATAAATACAAAAAGAACGAGGGGGGGAAAAAAGGCAAAAACGTATAAAATCCCCCCATTCATTTCAATGGGCTCGGCCGAATTGGGCTTGCGGGACCGCCGAGGGCACGCCGGAGGGCGGTTGAGTCGGTAAAAGTTGAAATAAATGAATAAATACAAAAAGAACGAGGGGGGGAAAAAAAAGGCAAAAACGTATAAAATTCCCCCATTCATTTCAATGGGTTCGGCCGAATTGGGCTTGCGGGACCGCCGGGGGCACGCCGGAGGGCGGTTGAGTCGGTAAAAGTTGAAATAAATGAATAAATACAAAAAGAACGAGGGGGGGAAAAAAGGCAAAAACGTATAAAATCCCCCCATTCATTTCAATGGGCTCGGCCGAATTGGGCTTGCGGGACCGCCGAGGGCACGCCGGAGGGCGGTTGAGTCGGTAAAAGTTGAAATAAATGAATAAATACAAAAAGAACGAGGGGGGGGGGAAAAAAGGCAAAAACGTATAAAATTCCCCCATTCATTTCAATGGGCTCGGCCGAATTGGGCTTGCGGGACCGCCGAGGGCACGCCGGAGGGCGGTTGAGTCGGTAAAAGTTGAAATAAATGAATAAATACAAAAAGAACGAGGGGGGAAAAAAAGGCAAAAACGTATAAAATTCCCCCATTCATTTCAATGGGCTCGGCCGAATTGGGCTTGCGGGACCGCCGAGGGCACGCCGGAGGGCGGTTGAGTCGGTAAAAGTTGAAATAAATGAATAAATACAAAAAGAACGAGGGGGGGAAAAAAAAGGCAAAAACGTATAAAATTCCCCCATTCATTTCAATGGGTTCGGCCGAATTGGGCTTGCGGGACCGCCGGGGGCACGCCGGAGGGCGGTTGAGTCGGTAAAAGTTGAAATAAATGAATAAATACAAAAAGAACGAGGGGGGGAAAAAAGGCAAAAACGTATAAAATCCCCCCATTCATTTCAATGGGCTCGGCCGAATTGGGCTTGCGGGACCGCCGAGGGCACGCCGGAGGGCGGTTGAGTCGGTAAAAGTTGAAATAAATGAATAAATACAAAAAGAACGAGGGGGGGGGGAAAAAGGCAAAAACGTATAAAATTCCCCCATTCATTTCAATGGGCTCGGCCGAATTGGGCTTGCGGGACCGCCGAGGGCACGCCGGAGGGCGGTTGAGTCGGTAAAAGTTGAAATAAATGAATAAATACAAAAAGAACGAGGGGGGGAAAAAAGGCAAAAACGTATAAAATCCCCCCATTCATTTCAATGGGCTCGGCCGAATTGGGCTTGCGGGACCGCCGAGGGCACGCCGGAGGGCGGTTGAGTCGGTAAAAGTTGAAATAAATGAATAAATACAAAAAGAACGAGGGGGGGAAAAAAAAGGCAAAAACGTATAAAATTCCCCCATTCATTTCAATGGGTTCGGCCGAATTGGGCTTGCGGGACCGCCGGGGGCACGCCGGAGGGCGGTTGAGTCGGTAAAAGTTGAAATAAATGAATAAATACAAAAAGAACGAGGGGGGGAAAAAAAAGGCAAAAACGTATAAAATTCCCCCATTCATTTCAATGGGTTCGGCCGAATTGGGCTTGCGGGACCGCCGGGGGCACGCCGGAGGGCGGTTGAGTCGGTAAAAGTTGAAATAAATGAATAAATACAAAAAGAACGAGGGGGGGAAAAAAGGCAAAAACGTATAAAATCCCCCCATTCATTTCAATGGGCTCGGCCGAATTGGGCTTGCGGGACCGCCGAGGGCACGCCGGAGGGCGGTTGAGTCGGTAAAAGTTGAAATAAATGAATAAATACAAAAAGAACGAGGGGGGAAAAAAAGGCAAAAACGTATAAAATTCCCCCATTCATTTCAATGGGCTCGGTCGAATTGGGCTTGCGGGACCGCCGAGGGCACGCCGGAGGGCGGTTGAGTCGGTAAAAGTTGAAATAAATGAATAAATACAAAAAGAACGAGGGGGGGAAAAAAAAGGCAAAAACGTATAAAATTCCCCCATTCATTTCAATGGGCTCGGCCGAATTGGGCTTGCGGGACCGCCGAGGGCACGCCGGAGGGCGGTTGAGTCGGTAAAAGTTGAAATAAATGAATAAATACAAAAAGAACGAGGGGGGGGGAAAAAAGGCAAAAACGTATAAAATTCCCCCATTCATTTCAATGGGCTCGGCCGAATTGGGCTTGCGGGACCGCCGAGGGCACGCCGGAGGGCGGTTGAGTCGGTAAAAGTTGAAATAAATGAATAAATACAAAAAGAACGAGGGGGGGAAAAAAAAGGCAAAAACGTATAAAATTCCCCCATTCATTTCAATGGGCTCGGCTAAAATGGGCCTGCAGTACTGCCGAGAGGCCGCCGGAGGACGCCCTAGTAGGCAAACGTTGATCCCCACACACGAGGGGTCAGTTAGGCGACCAGGGGTAGCGTTTAGGCGACCAGGGGTAGCGTTTAGGTGACCAGGGGAAGCGTTTAGGCGACCAGGGGTAGCGTTTAGGTGACCAGGGGTAGCGTTTAGGCGACCAGGGGTAGCGTTTAGGCGACCAGGGGTAGCGTTTAGGCGACCAGGGGTAGCTTTTAGGCGACCAGGGGTAGCTTTTAGGCGACCAGGGGTAGCGTTTAGGCGACCAGGGGCGTTGCAGTTCCGCCGAATTGCATTAGGGGCGCTGCAGTAGGCAAACGTTCTTCCCCCCTAGTCAGAGGGTCATTTGCCTACTTCCCAGGTTTACCCGGGTTTTCCAAAACACCTGGGGCACATTTTCAGGGATCACGTTTTTAGAAACAAAAATATTCATAATTTCTTCTAAGTCCCCTTTCCAGCGGGGAACTTTGAAACATTGTATCCGACCACTGAAGGCTGTTGGCGGGCACGGCGCGGCAAACAGCCCGCACTCAGGCATGGAGCTCCGGGGAAAGTTGCCTAATTTCTTCTAAGTCCCCTTTCCAGCGGGGAACTTTGAAACATTGTATCCGACCGTGGAAGGCTGTTGGCGGGCACGGCGCGGCTCATAGCCGGCCCTCAGGCACGGAGCTCCGGGTGAATTTTCACAAATTTCTTCTAAGTCCCCTTTCCAGCGGGGAACTTTGAAACATTGTATCCGACCGTGGAAGGCTGTTGGCGGGCACGGCGCGGCTCATAGCCGGCCCTCGGGCACGGAGCTCCGGGTGAATTTTTACAAATTTCTTCTAAGTCCCCTTTCCAGCGGGGAACTTTGAAACATTGTATCCGACCGTGGAAGGCTGTTGGCGGGCACGGCGCGGCTCATAGCCGGCCCTCGGGCACGGAGCTCCGGGTGAATTTTCACAAATTTCTTCTAAGTCCCCTTTCCAGCGGGGAACTTTGAAACATTGTATCCGACCGTGGAAGGCTGTTGGCGGGCACGGCGCGGCTCATAGCCGGCCCTCGGGCACGGAGCTCCGGATGAATTTTTACAAATTTCTTCTAAGTCCCCTTTCCAGCGGGGAACTTTGAAACATTGTATCCGACCGTGGAAGGCTGTTGGCGGGCACGGCGCGGCTCATAGCCGGCCCTCGGGCACGGAGCTCCGGGTGAATTTTCACAAATTTCTTCTAAGTCCCCTTTCCAGCGGGGAACTTTGAAACATTGTATCCGACCGTGGAAGGCTGTTGGCGGGCGCGGCGCGGCTCATAGCCGGCCCTCGGGCACGGAGCTCCGGGTGAATTTTTACAAATTTCTTCTAAGTCCCCTTTCCAGCGGGGAACTTTGAAACATTGTATCCGACCGTGGAAGGCTGTTGGCGGGCACGGCGGGGCTCATAGCCGGCCCTCGGGCACGGAGCTCCGGGTGAATTTTTACAAATTTCTTCTAAGTCCCCTTTCCAGCGGGGAACTTTGAAACATTGTATCCGACCGTGGAAGGCTGTTGGCGGGCACGGCGGGGCTCATAGCCGGCCCTCGGGCACGGAGCTCCGGGTGAATTTTACAAATTTCTTCTAAGTCCCCTTTCCAGCGGGGAACTTTGAAACATTGTATCCGACCAAAGGAAGGCTGTTGGCGGGCGCGGCGCGGCTCATAGCCGGCCCTCGGGCACGGAGCTCCGGGTGAATTTTACAAATTTCTTCTAAGTCCCCTTTCCAGCGGGGAACTTTGAAACATTGTATCCGACCGTGGAAGGCTGTTGGCGGGCACGGCGCGGCTCATAGCCGGCCCTCAGGCACGGAGCTCCGGGTGAATTTTCACAAATTTCTTCTAAGTCCCCTTTCCAGCGGGGAACTTTGAAACATTGTATCCGACCGTGGAAGGCTGTTGGCGGGCACGGCGCGGCTCATAGCCGGCCCTCGGGCACGGAGCTCCGGGTGAATTTTACAAATTTCTTCTAAGTCCCCTTTCCAGCGGGGAACTTTGAAACATTGTATCCGACCGTGGAAGGCTGTTGGCGGGCACGGCGCGGCTCATAGCCGGCCCTCGGGCACGGAGCTCCGGGTGAATTTTTACAAATTTCTTCTAAGTCCCCTTTCCAGCGGGGAACTTTGAAACATTGTATCCGACCGTGGAAGGCTGTTGGCGGGCACGGCGCGGCTCATAGCCGGCCCTCGGGCACGGAGCTCCGGGTGAATTTTCACAAATTTCTTCTAAGTCCCCTTTCCAGCGGGGAACTTTGAAACATTGTATCCGACCGTGGAAGGCTGTTGGCGGGCACGGCGCGGCTCATAGCCGGCCCTCAGGCACGGAGCTCCGGGTGAATTTTCACAAATTTCTTCTAAGTCCCCTTTCCAGCGGGGAACTTTGAAACATTGTATCCGACCAAAGGAAGGCTGTTGGCGGGCGCGGCGCGGCTCATAGCCGGCCCTCGGGCACGGAGCTCCGGGTGAATTTTACTCAATTCTTCTAAGTCCCCTTTCCAGCGGGGAACTTTCAAACATTGTATCCGACCACTGAAGGCTGTTGGCGGGCGCGGCGCGGCTCATAGCCGGCCCTCAGGCACGGAGCTCCGGGTGAATTTTCACAAATTTCTTCTAAGTCCCCTTTCCAGCGGGGAACTTTGAAACATTGTATCCGACCGTGGAAGGCTGTTGGCGGGCACGGCGCGGCTCATAGCCGGCCCTCGGGCACGGAGCTCCGGGTGAATTTTCACAAATTTCTTCTAAGTCCCCTTTCCAGCGGGGAACTTTGAAACATTGTATCCGACCGTGGAAGGCTGTTGGCGGGCACGGCGCGGCTCATAGCCGGCCCTCGGGCACGGAGCTCCGGGTGAATTTTTACAAATTTCTTCTAAGTCCCCTTTCCAGCGGGGAACTTTGAAACATTGTATCCGACCGTGGAAGGCTGTTGGCGGGCACGGCGCGGCTCATAGCCGGCCCTCGGGCACGGAGCTCCGGGTGAATTTTCACAAATTTCTTCTAAGTCCCCTTTCCAGCGGGGAACTTTGAAACATTGTATCCGACCGTGGAAGGCTGTTGGCGGGCACGGCGCGGCTCATAGCCGGCCCTCGGGCACGGAGCTCCGGATGAATTTTTACAAATTTCTTCTAAGTCCCCTTTCCAGCGGGGAACTTTGAAACATTGTATCCGACCGTGGAAGGCTGTTGGCGGGCACGGCGCGGCTCATAGCCGGCCCTCGGGCACGGAGCTCCGGGTGAATTTTCACAAATTTCTTCTAAGTCCCCTTTCCAGCGGGGAACTTTGAAACATTGTATCCGACCGTGGAAGGCTGTTGGCGGGCGCGGCGCGGCTCATAGCCGGCCCTCGGGCACGGAGCTCCGGGTGAATTTTTACAAATTTCTTCTAAGTCCCCTTTCCAGCGGGGAACTTTGAAACATTGTATCCGACCGTGGAAGGCTGTTGGCGGGCACGGCGGGGCTCATAGCCGGCCCTCGGGCACGGAGCTCCGGGTGAATTTTTACAAATTTCTTCTAAGTCCCCTTTCCAGCGGGGAACTTTGAAACATTGTATCCGACCGTGGAAGGCTGTTGGCGGGCACGGCGGGGCTCATAGCCGGCCCTCGGGCACGGAGCTCCGGGTGAATTTTACAAATTTCTTCTAAGTCCCCTTTCCAGCGGGGAACTTTGAAACATTGTATCCGACCAAAGGAAGGCTGTTGGCGGGCGCGGCGCGGCTCATAGCCGGCCCTCGGGCACGGAGCTCCGGGTGAATTTTACAAATTTCTTCTAAGTCCCCTTTCCAGCGGGGAACTTTGAAACATTGTATCCGACCGTGGAAGGCTGTTGGCGGACGCGGCGCGGCTCACAGCCCGCCCTCAGGCACGGAGCTCCGGGGGAATTTCCCCCTCATTTCTTCTAAGTCCCCTTTCCAGCGGGGAACTTTCAAACATTGTATCCGACCGTGGAAGGCTGTTGGCGGGCACGGCGCGGCTCATAGCCGGCCCTCAGGCACGGAGCTCCGGGTGAATTTGACAAATTCCTTCTAAGTCCCCTTTCCAGCGGGGAACTTTGAAACATTGTATCCGACCGTGGAAGGCTGTTGGCGGGCACGGCGCGGCTCATAGCCGGCCCTCAGGCACGGAGCTCCGGGTGAATTTGACAAATTCCTTCTAAGTCCCCTTTCCAGCGGGGAACTTTGAAACATTGTATCCGACCGTGGAAGGCTGTTGGCGGGCACGGCGCGGCTCATAGCCGGCCCTCAGGCACGGAGCTCCGGGTGAATTTTTACAAATTTCTTCTAAGTCCCCTTTCCAGCGGGGAACTTTGAAACATTGTATCCGACCACTGAAGGCTGTTGGCGGACGCGGCGCGGCTCACAGCCCGCCCTCAGGCACGGAGCTCCGGGGAAATTTGGCTCATTTCTTCTAAGTCCCCTTTCCAGCGGGGACCTTTCAAACATTGTATCCGACCACTGAAGGCTGTTGGCGGGCGCGGCGCGGCTCACAGCCCGCCCTCAGGCACGGAGCTCCGGGGAAATTTGCCTCATTTCTTCTAAGTCCCCTTTCCAGCGGGGAACTTTCAAACATTGTATCCGACCACTGAAGGCTGTTGGCGGGCGCGGCGCGGCTCACAGCCCGCCCTCAGGCACGGAGCTCCGGGGAAATTTGCCTCATTTCTTCTAAGTCCCCTTTCCAGCGGGGAACTTTCATACATTGTATCCGACCACTGAAGGCTGTTGGCGGACGCGGCGCGGCTCACAGCCCGCCCTCAGGCACGGAGCTCCGGGGGAATTTGCCCCCTCATTTCTTCTAAGTCCCCTTTAGGCGACCAGGGGTTGACAATTTAGGTGACCAGGGGTTGACAATTTAGGCGACCAGGGGTGACTTTTAGGCGACCAGGGGTGAGGTTTAGGCGACCAGGGGTGAGGTTTAGGCGACCAGGGGTAGCGTTTAGGCGACCAGGGGCGTTGCAGTTCCGCCGAATTGCATTAGGGGCGCTGCAGTAGGCAAACGTTTTTACCCCTAGTCAGAGGGTCATTTGCCTACTTCCCAGGTTTACCCGGGTTTTCCAAAACACCTGGGGCACATTTTTAGGAACCACGTTTTTAGAAACAAAAATTCTTCTATGTCCACCTCCGTGAAAGAAATTGCCCAATGGTTCCCGCGGAAGAGAGCTGCCAGGCGGACGCATACTGCAATAACGGCCGCCCTGGCGCTCTGGTGGATGTTATCCTCGAAATTTCTTCTATGTGCCCATTCCAGCGGGCAACTTGCGAACAATGGTGTCCGACCATGGAAGGCTGTTGGCGGACGCGGCGCGGCTCACAGCCCGCCCTCAGGCACGGAGCTCCGGGGGAATTTTCCCCTCATTTCTTCTAAGTCCCCATTCCAGCGGGGAGCTTGCAAACGTGGTATCCGACCACTGAAGGCTGTTGGCGGGCACGGCCCCACCAGCGCAACACGGCACTTCCTATGACTCGGGTCCGACGCAGGAGGAGCGGTCCTCCCGGCCCCGCCACACGGCACTTCCTATGACTCGGGTCCGACGCAGGAGGAGCGGTCCTCCCGGCCCCGCCACACGGCACTTCCTATGACTCGGGTCCGACGCAGGAGGAGCGGTCCTCCCGGCCCCGCCACACGGCACTTCCTATGACTCGGGTCCGACGCAGGAGGAGCGGTCCTCCCGGCCCCGCCACACGGCACTTCCCATGACTCGGGTCCGACGCAGGAGGAGCGGTCCTCCCGGCCCCACCACCGCCACACGGCACTTCCCATGACCCGGGTCCGACGCAGGAGGAGCGGTCCTCCCGGCCCCACCGCAACACACACAACCACTGACCGATTGGCAATCATGACCCGCCATCGGAGGGCCCCTGCCGGCCCCGGCCTCGCGCCGGGGTGTTCGGGTGGACGGTTCCTTCGGCCTGCGGGTCGACCTCTGAGCGTTGGCCGGCACCGCAGCACACACAACCACTGACCGATTGGCAATCATGACCCGCCATCGGAGGGCCCCTGCCGGCCCCGGCCTCGCGCCGGGGTGTTCGGGTGGACGGTTCCTTCGGCCTGCGGGTCGACCTCTGAGCGTTGGCCGGCACCGCAGCACACACATAACCACTGACCGATTGGCAATCATGACCCGCCATCGGAGGGCCCCTGCCGGCCCCGGCCTCGCGCCGGGGTGTTCGGGTGGACGGTTCCTTCGGCCTGCGGGTCGACCTCTGAGCGTTGGCCGGCACCGCATCACCGCAGCACACATAACCACTGACCGATTGGCAATCATGACCCGCCATCGGAGGGCCCCTGCCGGCCCCGGCCTCGCGCCGGGGTGTTCGGGTGGACGGTTCCTTCGGCCTGCGGGTCGACCTCTGCGCGTTGGCCGGCACTTCCCTACCGTTACCCCCCCACCCCTGGGGTTGTGACAAAACGGCACTTCCTATGACTCGGGTCCGACGCTGGAGGAGCGGTCCTCCCGGCCCATCTCGCACCCACACCCTGACATATACTGCACCACACCAACCACTGACCGATTGGCAAGCATGACCCGCCATCGGAGGGCCCCTGCCGGCCCCGGCCTCGCGCCGGGGTGTTCGGAGTGGACGGTTCCTTCGGCCTGCGGATCGACCTCTAGCGCACCAACCAGCGCGAAACCGCTTTCGTCGCGAGACCGAGACGACCCTGTCGCGTGCCCGTTGGCCACACGGGCCCAGAGATGTCCTACACGGGAGTTCCGCCGCGCTCGCGGGTACCCCGCGCCGCCCCGCCACGAGAGGGGCGCGGGAGCCCAGGCCCGCATCAGCCGAGCGGTCCTTTCCGAAAAAGCATGTTTCTCAAACCCTACCGGCGTCTGTCAGAAGACGCCGCCTCCGAGTGCGTGTTGCGGTCGCGGGCGTGCGGGCGGCTCCGGCTCCCTCCCGCGACTGACCGCCACGCGGTAACGCGGCCTCTACGGACCGAGTACATACCGAGGCCCAGCCGACTTCCTCACCGCGCACGGGGGCTGAATCGTAACGGAAATTTCGGTAGCCCACGTCCGAAATAAATATGAAAGAAACGAGGGAGGCTGGGGTGCCGCCGGGGGTAACCCCGCGGGAGGCCGTCTCCCGCGGGCGCCGCCCGGTCCCCGCGCCCGGCTCCCCGCTCAGCTCCGGTTCCAATGCAAGAAACACAGACCGCCGGACGCGAGGGCTACCTGGTTGATCCTGCCAGTAGCATATGCTTGTCTCAAAGATTAAGCCATGCAAGTCTAAGTACACACGGTTCCGATACAGTGAAACTGCGAATGGCTCATTAAATCAGTTATGGTTCCTTTGATCGCTCCACCGTTACTTGGATAACTGTGGCAATTCTAGAGCTAATACATGCAAACGAGCGCCGACCCGTCTCCGCGGGGACGCGCGCATTTATCAGACCCAAAACCCACGCGGGTTCGGTTTGCCGCGGTGCAGCGGGCCCGCCGGCTTTCACAGCCGGCGGGCTGTCGGTCTCCGCGGTGCCGCCGGCCCGGCCCCCCCTTTGGTGACTCTAGATAACGCCCGAGCCGATCGCCGGCCCCCCCGCGGCGGCGACGTCTCATTCGAATGTCTGCCCTATCAACTTTCGATGGTACTTTCTGCGCCTACCATGGTGACAACGGGTAACGGGGAATCAGGGTTCGATTCCGGAGAGGGAGCCTGAGAAACGGCTACCACATCCAAGGAAGGCAGCAGGCGCGCAAATTACCCACTCCCGACACGGGGAGGTAGTGACGAAAAATAACAATACAGGACTCTTTCGAGGCCCTGTAATTGGAATGAGCGAACACCCAAACCCTTTGGCGAGGAACAATTGGAGGGCAAGTCTGGTGCCAGCAGCCGCGGTAATTCCAGCTCCAATAGCGTATCTTAAAGTTGCTGCAGTTAAAAAGCTCGTAGTTGGACCTCGGGACGCGAGCTGACGGTCCGCCGCGAGGCGTGCCACCGTCTGTCCCAGCCCCTGCCTCTCGGCCGCCCCCGGGATGCCCTTGGCTGGGTGTCCCGCTAACCTGGGGCCCGAAGCGTTTACTTTGAAAAAATTAGAGTGTTCAAAGCAGGCCCGCGCCGCCTTGCATACCGCAGCTAGGAATGATGGAATAGGACCCCGGTTCTATTTTGTGGGTTTTCCCTCCTGAACTGGGGCCATGATTGAGAGGGACGGCCGGGGGCATTCGTATTGCGCCGCTAGAGGTGAAATTCTTGGACCGGCGCAAGACGGGCCAGGGCGAAAG
>NW_028283837.1:0-106917 GCF_059441095.1 Idiotropiscis lumnitzeri
ATCAGGGCCTCAAAATGGGTGGCGGGGTGAGCGAACCAGGAACGGGATCCGCCTTCCACCGTCCGAGTATATATGGACGACATGACCACTCTGACCACCACTGCAGCTTGCACCAGGCGGCTACTTGGTAAGCTGCAGGAAAACATCAGCTGGGCCCGGATGAAAATCAAGCCGAACAAGTCACGTAGCATCTCGATAATCAAGGGAGAGCTAAAAGACGTGAAGTTCTGCATTGGTGACGAACCAATACCAACGGTGGCAGAACAACCTGTCAAAAGCCTGGGCAGATGGTATGACTCAAGTCTTAAGGATAAAAACCAGGTGCAGCAGCTAAGACAGGATATCATCAACGACCTGAACAACATCAACAAGACTCCACTACCAGGGAAGCTCAAGCTCTGGTGTCTGCAATTTGGGCTTCTCCCTCTCGTGATGTGGCCACTCACTGTCTACGAGGTCCCACTAACAACTGTGGAGAAGATGGAGCGAGCCATCACAGTATATGTGAAACAGTGGCTTGGTGTCCCACGCTGTCTGAATAACATCAGCCTCTATGGTAAAGGAGTCCTCGAACTGCCCATCACAAGTCTCACTGAAGAATACAAGTGCTCTAAAGTGAGACTACAGATGACGCTGACGGACTCCAGAGACCGGACCATCAGTGAAACGGCACCACCCCTGTCAACTGCACGGAAATGGACACCATCCAGTGCAGTGCAGCATGCCACAGCAGCCCTGAGGCACAGCGATATTGTGGGACACGTCCAGAGGGGAAGAGGAGGCTTTGGCCTTACAGCAAGCAAACCAACTTGGTGTAAGGCCTCAACCGCAGAGAGGAAAAAAATGGTCGTGGAGGAGGTGCGCCGCCAGGAAGAGGCTGAAAGGTCTGCAAAGGCTGTCTCGCTTGCCAAGCAGGGACAGTGGATGAGGTGGGAAGGCCTGGAGAAAAGAAAGCTTGGCTGGAGGGATCTCTGGGAGATGGAAGCTAGCAACATCAGCTTCATCATCAGAGCTACCAATGACGTGCTGCCATCCCCAAAAAACCTCCACCAGTGGTATGGCGAAGATCCAACCTGTGCCCTCTGCCCAACACCAGCAACTCTCAAACACATCCTGACTGGTTGTAAGACCAGCCTCACACAAGGCCGCTATACCTGGAGGCACAACCAGGTCCTCAAGAGCTTGGCAGCAGTGCTTGAAAGCAGGAGAACTACCATCAACTCCTTGCCCTTAAGAGCCACCACTACCATTACAGCACCAAAATTTGTCCGAGAGGGACAGGAAAAGCCCAACCATCCTTTTCTCAAGCCAGAAGTTGGTCAGCTAACCAAGGCTCGGGATTGGAAGATGCTGGTCGATATAGGTCAGCAACTAATCTTCCCAGCAGAGATTGCAACCACCACCCTAAGGCCAGACTTAGTGCTGTGGTCCCATTCATTGAAGACTGTCTACATTGCAGAGCTCACAGTCCCGTGGGAAAATGCAGTTGAAGAGGCCTATGAGCGTAAGAAGTTGCGCTACACTGAACTGGCGGCGGACGCACAACAACGAGGGTGGAAAGCCAAGGTCTATCCCGTCGAAGTTGGATGCAGAGGGTTTCTGGCCTCATCAACCATCAAGCTGCTGAAAGACCTGGGAATCCATGGACAGGCTCTGCGGCACACAGTCAGATCGCTCTCTAAAGCGGCTGAAAGAAGCAGCCAGTGGATCTGGATGAAGAGGAAGGACCCCTACTGGGCTCATAGATCAGCAACATGACCCCCGTCCCCCCTCCCCATCCCACCACTAATCTGCGTCATCCCACTTGAGTACCCAGGGCAGAACCATCCACCACAGTTAATTGGGCATGGGACATAAGCGCGGGCGTGATCAACCGGCCGCTGGCCACCATCGATGAGGGTGTCTAGTGATAAAGGCCGAAACACCCAGTGATTTGATGGAACACTACTGACGATGTGTCCCAAATTGACATCTTTCCCATTCCAACCATGAGACACAACCCCCATGCCACTCTCCATAGCAAGCCTAACCTCATGAGAATACCATCTATCGGCACAATGGACAGTTTACCATCACGTCCATGTTTTTATGATTCTGCTATGTGAGGCATTATCTCATAAGGGAAATACTGGACAATCAAATTAATGACTGTCCAGGCTTCAGGATGTCTTTTTCCACGATATAAAGGTGGAATCTTTCATTGGAAACGTTTGGTTTAGCTGTTATAGAAGTTTGGGTTTTTATTGTGCTGCAAATGCATTTTCAGCTTGCGCTGTGCACATTTGCAAAGTGAGGCAATATCTCATAAGGGAAATACTGGACAATCAAATTAATGACTGTCCAGTCTTCAGTATGTCAGTTTACACTATATAAAGGAAGAAATTTACATTGGAAACGTTGAATTAAGCTGTTATAGAAATGTGGTAGTTTAGTACTGCAAATGCATTTTCAGCTCGCGCTGTACACATTTTCTAAGTGAAGCATTATCTCATGAGGGAAAGACTGGACAATCAAATTAATGACTGTCCAGTCTTCAGTATGTCAGTTTACACTATTGTTAGGTTGAAGATATATTTTATCCCATATTTTACTCTATTAGTATTGCAAAAGAATTGTTCCACAGTGTGACCTATGTTTGACCATATGGATGAGAAGACTTCAAGAGAAGCGGATGCCTGAAGACAGGATCAACGTCTACAACATCAAAGGAGGTGTGCCGAGACACACCTCTGAACCAAAAGGACTGAGACTTTAGTGCCAGAGCACTAAAAGGCATATCTGCCTTTTCAATCAGTAAATGACTGCCATTGATGTCTGTCTTTCCTCTTGTGTCTGAAATGTTTACATGTTCCTGCTGGTGCTCCCCCCTTCGTTCCTTAGTGCAAATACATTGTATTGTTTAGGGACTTCCCAAATAAAATAGAGGGCTCGGCGGAGTGTGCTCCAGAACGAAGTTGGAGATGTAACTGAGCACACCTCCGTTCGTTCTCCTCGCGAGTAAAAGATCAACTCTTGTCTTCCTTTCATTCATTTTGCCTTTGTTCAGTGAATGCTTAGGTGATTGAACCTGACATTATTTTGGTCCTTCGAGCGGGAAGCCAAGATACCTGAGGATTCCAGCGGGTGTGGTGAACTCCAGAAAGACCATGGCCATGGCAGGCTCACTAGAGAGAGCCTAAAAATCCTTTTCCAGGACTGGACCTCACCCCACCAGCTGGGATCTGACGGTTGACGGCGATCCAATGGAGGGAAGACAACAGTGGTGAGATATTTTTTTTTAGGGGGGAAGTGACTGACTGGAGGTCATTGCGCGTTAAGAATAAATAAATAAGTGTTCAGAATAAATAAATGAGCATTAAGAATAAATAAATAAAAATAAAACATAAAAAAGAAAAAAAAGCAAAGAAAGACATGAAGTAGAGATGAAATAAGAAAAGAGAAAGAAAGAAAGATAGAGAAAAGAGAAAGAAATTGTGTATAGATAAGAAATCCTGTGCATACTAGTCGATGGCAGGTCCATGAAGGACAGTGGAGTGAGAAATAAAAAAACCCTGTGAATACTAGTCAATGGCAGGTATATGACGGCGGAGTCCGAGAAATTCCGTGGAGAAAGTAGGACGGCGGAGTCTGTGTGTACACTTAAATTCCGTGTGTGAATGTTTGCGCAAACCGTATGTAAAGTGAGTGAACGGTGTGATTGGGGATTACAAATACCACTTGGTATTTTATCCGATGTAATACAGTAGGGTTGTACACAGCAGACTGGTGTGGATGCAAAGGCAATAATTCTCCACCTGAAAAGGTTGAATTGAGAATTACCACAACAGGAAATTTGAGTTGCTGTCCTACTGATGAGAAACCAGTTTTTCGAACACCTTAGGTGTTGACAAACTGGTCCAAATTTTCTAAAATGGGGATATTAGGTAGTAAAATAAAACCCAGGGATACGCTGCAGTGTAGAGATTGGAAGTTCATCGAAAAACAGGATCCTGATAAAACTCAGTATTTAGATACATGGATAACTGAACATGGCTTTAATGGTCAGTTAAATACACAAAAAATAGCCGCATTGCAGGGATCAATCATAGGAAAGACGAAAAAGACCCCAAAAAGATGAAGAAAAATGGCTTTGAGGAAACAGAATATTGGATGAGGGTAGCCTTAAAAAGAGAAGAGGGATACAGGAAACAAAAAGAGAATGAAAACAAAATAAGCAAAGGAAAGGAATGCGAAAAGTCAGATAGAGCAAATTACACTGAAATAGGAAGAGTAAAACAAAAGGATGATGAGACTTTTGAGCAACACAAAGTGAGAATGACAGCTGTGTTTAAAAATCACAGCGGGCTACAGGAAAATGGTAATGTAAATGGGCCATTTCAACAGCAGTTGAAGAATGCTTTACATGCAGGCTCAAGAGAGGTAATTCATAAGTGGGTAAATAAACATTTCCTTTGCCTGCCAACAGGTACCCTGGAGGAGTATGTAAATCACGCCCTCCATGCTGAGAAGATAGAAAATAAAAAGAAGCAGAGGTCTATAGACAGGACAGGTCAGGTAGGACAGGTAGGACAGGAGGTCTTTTATCGAGGTGGAAAGGGCCTAGGTAGCTTTAGAGGACAAAGGGGCAGACGACAGAGAGGAGGAAGAATAGGAAGAGGAGCAAACAGGCAAAATACATCAGGCTGCTGGCGTTGTGGTAAAGAAGGCCATATAGCAAGAGATTGCCCTGAGAAAAAGCAACCTTCAGCATGACTAGGATAGGAAGCATCTAAACAGGATTTAGAGGCTGATCAAGGAACAGATGAGTTTCTAGATGAAGAGGTCCTCCTAAATTTACAAGAGATATTGGCCTTTGATGAAATAACTGAGCTGAAATAACCTTATTGGTAAATGGGTCACCAATTACCTTTTTATGTGACACTGGTGCATGTAGGATTGCTTGTAATAAATTAATTCCAAATGATAGAGCAAGAGAAATGTGTCATAGTCAGATTTGCAAGTGGAAAACTGTCTAGAGTAAAAGAATTAGAACCTGTGTGGTTGAGGGACCCAGAAGGACACTGAGTTGGTTGCATGAATTGAAATTAGGTTTACTTTTACAGAACAATGAGAGCCCAAGTTGTGGGGATGTGATTAATTTACAGAAAAAGATTATTGATGGCACAATTTATACTTACATGATCCGACAGACAAGGTATATCATTCTGATGATGGGTTTTACTTAATTGTATACTTGTGTCTTTTTCAGAAAGAGAGGAGTAGGTGTTGTGAAATCTTAATTGAATGAAGAAGTGAGCATGAGAAACCCTTGTAGGAGCATAGGTGTTTCCTGATTTTGTAGTTTTTGATTTGATACCTTGATAGTTTTGAGTGGCTTTGGTAAGGCTACAGTGAATTTGGAAAATTAAAAAAAAAAAAGGAGTGAGGAAAGTTTGACAGAGGGCAATGGGTATTGGTGTAATCGTAACTCATGAGTGTGCTGTAACAAAGAGTTAACAGCTCTTTGAAGTTAGATGCTCGTTCCCAAGTAGGGGGAGGAAGTCAGAGAGAGAGTTTGGTGATTGAAGAAGGTGTGACTTGAACAAATGAATAAGGATAAGAATTAGGTTCTGCTGTAAGGATGATTTGAAGAAATAAATATGTTATGTTTCATACTTCAGTTGATGATCTTTCTATTAAGGTAACTGTAGTTAGTAACTGGAATGAAATGCACAGATGGAAATGACACGGAAAAAAAAGATGGTAATTTGATAAGAAGGGCTAGTATTTACATTAGAAATAGAAATAGAAATAGAAATAGAAATCCCTTTATTGTCATTGTACTCAAGTGTGCAACGAGATTAGAGGGCTCCCCTCTCCAGTGCAATACAACAATAATACAGACAAATATATAAATTAGATAAATAAATAAGACTGAATAGGGCATATAGAAACACATCACAATGCTGTTTTGCAAGGTTAGGGTGGTCTCGTGTGTGTGTGAGAGTTCAGTATGGAGATGGCTCTCGGAAAGAAACTGTTTCTCAGTCTATTGGTCCTTGATTTGATGCATCTGTAGCGCCTGCCAGAGGGCAACAGGTCGAACAGGTGTGAGTTTGGGTGGGTATTGTCTTTGACGATGTTGAGAGCCCTTCTGAGGCACCGGGCGGTGTAGATGTCCGACAGCGAGGGGAGAGGGCAGCCAATAATCCTTTGCGCTGTTTTGACTGTCCTCTGGAGCCTCACTCTGTCCGCCTCAGTGCAGCCGCTGTACCAGGTGGAGACACAGTACGTCAGCAGGCTCTCGATGGACGAGTGGTAGAAGGCCAGCAGCAGCTTCCTGTCCAGGTTGAATTTCCTGAGGACTCTCAGGAAGTGCAGACGTTGGCGGACCTTCTTTACCACTGCTGTGGTGTTGTGACTCCAAGAAAGGTCATCGGAGATCTGTACTCCCAGGAACTTGAACGTGTGGACCCTCTCCACACACACGCCTTCGATGCAGAGGGGGGGCGGCAGCGTCTTGTTCCTCCTGAAGTCGACGACAATCTCCTTTGTTTTAGCAGAGTTAAGGTGCAGTCTGTTGTCCTTGCACCAAGTTGTCAGTCTCCCTACCTCCTCTCTGTAGGCTGTCTCGTCACCTTCCGAGATCAGACCGACCACTGTCGTGTCGTCAGCAAACTTGACGATGGTGTTGTTGCCGTGGGCCGGGCTGCAGTCGTAGGTGTAGAGGGCGTACAGGAGAGGGCTCAGCACGCATCCTTGGGGGGAACCGGTGCTCAGCATGAGGGTGGAGGACGTGTAGGGGCCGAGCAACACAGTCTGGGGTCTGTTGGTCAGAAAGTCCTTAATCCAGATGCGTGTGAGGGCAGGGAGGCCGAGAGTGTCCAGTTTGGCGACGAGGATGTCTGGGATGATCGTGTTGAATGCCGAGCTGTAGTCCACAAAGAGCATCCTTGCATAGCTCCGCTGTTGTTCCAGGTGGCCCAGTACAACATGCAGAGCAGTGTCGATGGCGTCCTCAGTGGATCTGTTAGCCCGGTATGCAAACTGGTAGGGGTCCAGAGTGGGAGGAAGGCAGTCCCTGATGTGCTGGAGAACCAGCCTCTCGAAGCACTTCATAATGACTGGTGTGAGAGCAACAGGACGGTAGTCATTCAGGTGGACGGCTGGTGACTTTTTGGGGACAGGAATAATGGTGGAGGTTTTCAAGCAGGAGGGGATGACTGCCTGAGCCAGGGAGCGGTTGAAGATCCTGCAGAAAACATGTGACAGTTGGTGGGCACATGCTCTGAGGACCTTGCCTGGTATTCCGTCGGGTCCAGTAGCTTTTCCTGGGGTTGACCGTGTTCCTCTACGATGAGTGGGGGGGAGTTGGAGCTTGAAGTGCGGGGGTGTGATGGTTGGGGCGAGTCAAAGCGAGCGAAGAAGCAGTTAAGCTCCTCTGCCAGCGATGCACTCGGGTCTACAGAGGTCGTGCTGCTGCCACGGAAGTTGGTGATGCTCCGTAGACCCTGCCACACCTCCCGTGGTCTGTTACTGGCAAGGTGGGCCTCCAGCCTCCCCTTGTAGGTTGCCTTTGCTAGCTTGATGCCTTTGCTCAGGTCAGCACGAGCCACCCTGTACTGGGCTTTGTCGCCTGACCTGAAGGCAGCGTCACGGGCCTTGAGGAGAGCGCGAACCCTGCTGGACATCCAGGGCTTCGCATTTGGGAAGGTCCGTATAGTCTTTTGTTGGGACACAGTTTCCATGCAGAACTTGATGTAGTCCAGTACACAATGCGTGTAGACATCAAGGTCCTGATGATCAAAGAGGTCCCAGTTTGTGTCATGAAAGCAGTCCTGTAATTCACTCATGGCGTCGTCACGCCAGGTTTTCACAGTCTTTGTGGTAGGCCTGAATCTGCGCCTGAGAGGGGTGTACGCAGGTGCGAGCTGCAAGGACAGGTGGTCTGACTGGCCGAGGGGGGCGAGTGGGAGGGCTCTGTATGCGTGCTTGATGTTCGAGTACACATGGTCGAGAGTGTTGTCTCCCCTCGTCGGGCACTTGACATGCTGGTGAAACTCTGGGAGTACAGTCTTTAAATTGGCCTTATTAAAGTCTCCCGCTACAATGTGACCGCCATCAGGGTGCGCCCGCTGATGTTTATTGATGACGCACGCGAGTAGCGAGAGCGCCGTGCTAGTGCTAGCGTCGGGAGGGATGTAAACAGCTGTGAGAATCACTACCGTTAGCTCCCTCGGGAGAAAATAAGGCCGGCATTTAACGGACATGAACTCGATGTCAGGGGAAGAGTGCTTCTCGACGATCGTGCTATCGCCGCACCAGTTCTCATGCACGTAAACACAGAGCCCCCCGCCCCTCCTCTTACCGGTGTCCCTCGTCCGATCCGCGCGATGTAGCGAGCGCCCGGCCAGCTGGATGCTAGCGTCGGGGACGTCTGCGTGCAGCCAGGTTTCCGTGACGACGATCACACTGCTATCGCGCACATAGCGGTTTCCCAGGATTTGTAATCCCAGGTCGTCGATTTTGTGGACCACGGATCTGGCGTTGGTGAGGTGCAGACTCGGTAGTGGTTGCCTATGGGGCTGCCGTCGCAGCCGTTGCAAGACACCGGACCTGCAGCCTCGCTTCTGCTTCCTCTCTCTGCGTCGCCTGCGCCGCCTCCCGGTCCCGATGACCAGCCACGGTGAGCCGGGCAGCCTCGCCAGTTCGTTCGGAATTTTGCGATCATAGCAAAATTCCTCTGTGATGGTTATTTCGCATCGATATCCAATGTTCACGATGTCCTGGCGGGTATATCGATGTTGTGCCTCAGTTGATGCCAATAAGAGCAAGCAAACACTAATAAAAAGTAATAAGGAGCACTGTGAGGGGGAGCTGTTAGCCGCTGCGTCCATGCGCGCCGCCATCTTAACATCCAAGGAATTAAAGCAGAGAAGAAATTAGAGACTACAAATAACATTGATGTGTACTTGTTCACTTTGAGGTAGAACTGGTTGAAGTAAAATGAGTCATAAAGTTAGAAAAATAGGAAATAAAAATAAAATTAACATGCTTAAGATTAACAAATTATTGTAAAGTCTGAGTTCCAAATTATGCAGAAATTACTGTGCCACTGAGTAAAATGATGAATGAGGAAAACCTCTAAATGACATTGTCCTTACACTGGACTGATAAAGCATATTCAGCTTTTGTGAAAGGAAACAAGTGTTCGTATTAAGTATGGCACTGACCCTTTGTCCAGATGCAAAAGGCCTTAGTTTTAGTGTAGAAACATGGAGATAAGATGAAACCAATCGCATACTTCTATTCCAAACTAGACAACGTAGAATGTGCATTGAAGCACTGCATGAGAACAGTTAATGCAGTATCTATTGCTGTAGATATAAGATTAAGATAAAGATGGTCTTTTATTAGTCCCACAATCTGGAAATTGCAGAAACAAGTGCAACCATAGTTTTGTTCCATCCTCTGGTTTTGAGAGTACCACGTGCGGTTTCTGCATTGCTTTTGCTGATGAACATGACGTTTTTGTCACCGGCGGGACATTTATAGTGTATGAATACATTGTTATCAAAACCACATCTGATTATAGAGAGATGTACAACATTAAACCCGGCTGTCATTATTATGTCAGGAGGATGGTACAAAACTAGATTGTTATGAGTTAGTAGAAAAAAGTAACCAAAAGTAAAGGCATCAAAAAGATTCGCCTTCAGAAAACGGAGAAGTGCTATTTGTAGATGGAAATAAATAAATAAATAAATAAATAAAATACTGTAGTTGTATCAAATGACACTGGGAAAAAGAACTTAGCAGTTACTCCTCAAATTACTCAGCTCATGCAACAGAATTAGTATCTTAAACAAAAGCGTGTAAACTAAAGAGAGTAAATTGTGTTACTATTTACACATATAGTCGTCTTAAAATGTGTAGCGCATACATTGCATAAGTGTTTTCCTTGAATACACATTGCAGACAATACAGCTAAAGAAGCTGTTGCGGACATACACGTTTTAGTGATAGAAGTCCCAAAGTTAAACAAAGGCTTTGGAGGAAAATGGTGTAACATCGCTACGTGATCTCTGTATGACCAAACAATAATCTTTACAAATGGGCTGCTATATTGAGTCATGGGATAACACATGTCTCAACAGGGGAAATGGTGCATCAGATATTACGTTATTATACGGCTTACGGCTTTAATGCTTATTCGAAACATTTTTGTAGGGCATGTTTAACGTGTGCGAAACACAATTCACAAGGTAATTTGAGTCCACGCAGAGGACGCTTTCCTACACCACAATATCCATTTCAAATTATTCATATGGACTTATTTGATAAAAACCAAAGTGAAGAAAAAAAATAAAATAAATGTTTGGTCATCATAGATGTGAATTCGAAATGGTTAGAACTCTTTCTAACCAACAAATCCAGATGCATTGACAGTGGCAAAAGTACTTTGTAAGGATATCATTCCGAGATATGGTATTCCTGAAAATAATAAACAGTGATAATAGTACCCATTTTGTTAACTAACTTGTGAAAGAGATAGGAATGTTTCACGTTGATTTGAAAGATAATTGTGCTTACCACCCTCAAAGCTCTGGATTGGTGAAAAGAATGAACAAAAAAAAAAAAAGTGAAAAGGCTATGCATTGAGGAAACGGGGAGGCAGTGGACACAGTGTATGGAAATTAGTAAAACTGTTTGTAAAAACGACAAGCACTGTGACTTTCCATTGAATGTTATGCGAGTCGCCTCTCTGTCCACTTTTAAACCTCGCTTGAAGATGAATATTCGGGCCTTTGACTCAGCATGAGACTGTTGCTGTTCTGTTGTTTTTCTGGTATCTACTGTAAATGTGTTTATGTGAGTTAATTTGAGTTATATACAGAGAGTTGCACTGTATTGTATTTCATTGTATTTAGGACCGAGACGTTGTAAAACATTGTTTGGAAGGCCTTATAGAATACCTCAAATTTAAGAACAAATGGGAAATAGATGCTGAAGCAACTTTAGCTGACTACATGTGAAAAGTGTTAGAAAAACAAAGACAGGCACAAATTTAGAGTGGTGAGGATCTTTCTGTCTCCTAGCAGGGCACTAAACTAGTGGAGCCAGGAGACTGGATGCTTGAAAGAAGTTTGAAGATAAGACATATGTAATTACCCAAGGGGGAATGCCATGTTTAGTTTTATTGACAGCTCTCACAGCTGTAAATATAGTAGAAGAGTCAACATTGGTTCATTTGACACATGTAAAAAGGTCATTTTGGTTGAAATCTCCTACAAAGGAGATGAGCGGAAGTCTGATGATAGGGTGGTCTTATTTCATAAGACACCAGACTAAGTAGAGGGGATATTTCAGACAAAATGACCCTGAAGTGGTTAAAAGCAGCTGTTCTATGTTGGATGTATACAATTTTATTCTGATATTTTTGTTGTTGTGTTATATGTGGGAACAACCCAGAGTTACATAAACAAACTATGATGTGACTATAGTACAATACCAACAGTAAGAATCCCAATTACTAATCAAAATGGATTTGCAAACACCAAGCAGATAATTGAAAAAAAAAAAGTGATGGGACATATTTGTGGAGCTTGGACGACATGTTGATAGATTTGAGTTGGAACCATGAGTAATACTCAAGTGGGCAACTATTGGTCCACAGAACAAAGTTACAGGAGAAAGTCTGTACTTTCGTGAAAAGATAGCAATTGGACAACGAGATATCCAAAATAAGCAAATGAAATTGTATTATTGATATTATATTAATGCTTATCTTGATAATACATGTATGGATTGGGTCAGCGTGTATCCTGTGACTAGAGTTGATGTAGATGAACATGTTTTCTATGATAGTTGCTCTTGAAAATTTAAATAGCATTAATGTTGCTGACAGAGCTAAGCGGTTAGGAATCTTTTCACCACCACTGTGTCTGGTTTTGATAGTGGTTGAAATAAACTTCAATCACTATCAAGAGGGGAAATCTGGTGGTGGTGTGGATATGATAGATCATTTGATAAATCACCCAAAAATGTAAAAGGTTTTGAGACTTAGTGCATATCTGTATGTGTTTTTCATAACTAGGCCCTGCTTATAGATTATTGGTAGTTTCTGGAGAGTGCCATTTCACAAAATGTAATTGATTGATCGTAAATGGTATGTTTTATATTGTTTGTTAATAAACTGTGTGAACTGTCCAATGTCATGACAGGACATCGGTGACGTTAAAAAAGAGAAAGCAGAGTATCACGGCAAAAAAAAAAAAAAAAATGATTCAACATACATGGAAGCCATCGGTGTTCTCCTTAGTGTAAGTAAGTAAGTAAGTGTAAATTAACAGATCAAGTAACAGGATTTGAGTCCTCGAACGAAGAACAAAGAACGCAGACAGGTCAACTGCATCATCACAACGTGCAAAAATTAGGTAATTGGACGCAAAGTGGGTTTGAAACTGTGCATGAACGGCTATCAACCAATCTCTAATGGCATTCCGAAACAGGATGACTGTTGATGTATTGTTGGATGAGAGAGGTGGTGTTTGTGCTATGTTCGGTGAACAATGTTGCACATTTATTCCCAACAACACAGCGGTGGGTGGTCGTCTAACCAGGGCCATAGAGGTCTCAGGACTCTTCATGGTAAAATGAAAGGACAACTGGTCTGTGTATATATATATATATACACATATATATACACATATATATATATATATATATATATATATATATATATATATATATATATGTTACTTTGGAATAAAGACATTAAATTGATGTAATTTTGTTTTAGAAAAATGCTGTAGTTTTTTTCTCTGAATACAACCTACAAACGGTTAAAAAGGACATTCTGAAATGTTTTTTTTTTGGGCTATCAAATATTTAGTTTGACACTCAAACCGCACACTATTCGTGTCAATTTGTTTGGTTCTATCTCCATGAGTATTTTTTTGTGGTGCATCAAAAGCGTGTTTTAACTTACTTAGGTAAGACAGGTTTAGTGGAGAGATGAGGCCAAACAGCATCACACATCTATGTGCAAGAGATGGCAACTGACAAAGAACCTTCACACCTACAATAACTGCCCCGATGTAATGTGGTGGCTGAAGATCCTCTTCCTCCCGGACAACAAACACCACCATGGTGCACTTGGCAGGCTCTTGATCCAATTCATCCTACAGACCACCATGATAAAAGACAAATTCATTAGAGTTATTTAGATTAAATTTTTTTCCACCATGAAAAAAAAACAAACAACATATATATGTGTGTGTGTGTGTGTGTGTGTGTGTGTGTGTTTATATATATATATATATATATATATATTTTTTTTTTTTTTTTGGAAGCATCTTTCAGGACACTCAAGGCCGCTGTACAGAGTAAAATACGAAAGTAAAAACACAAATACGGGTAGAAACACCAACACGTAAAACAAGCAGGATAAAATACAATAAAGTGGATGAGGGACATATCTGGAATTGGAGAGAGTAATTAAGGCGGAACAGATTGGTTTTGAGTTTAGTTTTAAACACAGGGAGGGTGGTGCAATTACAGAGGTCAGGTGGAGAGAGTTCCAGAGCTGGAGAACCGAATCGCTGAAGGCTCTGTCCCCCATGGTGGCAGGCAAGGGGTGGAGTGAGGAGGATGAAGACCGGAGAGCGCGGGATGGAGTGGGAATATGGATGATGTCTGAAAGGTAGGGAGGGGCGAGGTTGTGAAGAGATTTGAAAGTCATGTGTCATGTCATTATCCACACCGCTTATCCGGTACAGGGTCACGGGAGGGTGCTGGAGCCTATCCCAGCTGACTACGGGCGAAAGGCGCACTACACCCTGAACTGGTCGCCAGCCATAGATTTGAAAATATATAGAAGAATTTTGAAAATGATTTGTTGATTGACTGGAAGCCAGTGGATCTGCTGAAGGATGGGGGGTTGATGTGATAGGTGGAAGGTGATTGGAATCCATTGCACATCCTTGAGGCACCCTAAAGCTCCCGTATGTCTGTCACTGAGTCTTGAATTTTTACTTAGTAAACTGAATTTGAGCATATGCAGTATTGAATTTTTGGTGAGGAGACCTTTTTTTTGAGGAATTAAAAACGCATTTTAAAGTCCTACATTCAAGTTTATTGGGATATAGTTCTTAACAAAAACATTATGATCGAAAAATTCAGAATCAAATTAAAAATATACAATTTATGTAATTCGAATTCAGTTTTTCAATTCAATAATTCAGTGTTCAATTCAAAACATTCAGGTTTCAATTCAAATATCAAAGTTAAGATATTCACATTCAAATAACCAATATTCAGATTTAGTTTCAAGTGGGACAAATATCAGACCATAGTCCAGCAATTAATCCAAACTCTGTGTCAAATTAAGTGATGATTGTACTGCCTTTATTATTTTAGAGGAGGAGTAATACCTGCTGCTGTATCTTCTAGTGCTGGACGATTAATCAAAATTTAAATCGTGATTTAGATTTCTTAATTTTGAAAATGTTCTAATTGAGGGAAAAATGTTTCAGATTAAGAAAGAGTTCAAACAAATTACATATGTTCAATTTGAGAGAACCTGGCTAACCAAGATGGAACTTTACACCCTGGAATTGAAGGAGATACTTGGAAAAAAAGGCCGAGTTACTGGCACTGAAATAAGACCTATGCTCAGTTCACTCAGTCATGTAAGAGGGTTGTGTTTTATTACTGCAAATAGAATTTGCATCAAACTATTTTGGATAAGTCCATCATAAGCATTAACAGAATAAAACAATAAAAGATCTGTTAGAGCTTATGGATATCTTGCTATTTTTTTTATTTAAAGTTGAGATGCACTTTTTGGGATGTAAGCAATGCATATGTGAGCTTTTATTTATTTAAGACACTTAATCATCTTGTGTCTTTTTAAATAGCAAAACGTTGAAGCTGGAAGGGAGGGCATAATCCATTCCTTGATGAAATTCCTCGGACAGTCTGCAGAGGAACTCATCACGGACTACCAGGTAAATTACAACAGTATTACGTTTTTAAAGCTGCAATTAACTCATAGACTGTGCAGCAAACATTTTTATTTGTCACAATATTCAAATAAATTAATTGCTGCCAGTATGTGACCTGCTCTGGCTAAAGGGTTGGCATTTGGCAAAGGTTACTTTCGGGTAATTGACAAAATAAATCAGAAGGTCCAAAGTTTCGATTTTGAGATTTCTACAAAAATCCTATCCTTGAGGTTGAGGTTTCTATTTTAATTTCCGTTTTCATTGCCCTTTTTATTTATTTTTTGATTCTCATATATGCTGTTATAAACATGTAATGCAGATTGCAAATACTGTCACATATCACTGGTGTCCGGCTGAAACATGTTGTCATAATTTGAGTAATTTCATGTTTTTCTAGATCTAATCTATTGGTCAATCCACACGAGTGGGTGTTACTTGTAAATATTACTGACCAATCTCAAATGTTGAAAATGGTTTGCTCTCTTTGGATGATGCAGTGTTAATGATTGCAAAAACGTGCCATTGGAAGTCTCCTGCAAGGTGAAGATTCTGGAGCTTCTTGGATACTGCCTGAAGACAGCGATATTCAGAACTATAAAAAGCAAACACAAATTTGGGACATTATGCACCTAACCATGGATGTATATGCTCTTTCAGGAAGTCAGCAGAGAACAAGCAAAAGAGGACCAGGCCAAGCAAGTACTGAAGGTCTATGTCAGGGGTGTCAAACTCATTTTTATGGACGGGCCACATCGTAGTTGTGGTTTCCCTCAGAGGGACTGTGAACCCATATAAATTGATTGGAAAGCCAGTTTTGAAATCAGAAGCTAGTAAGTAATTGTTCAACAATTTTTCAATTTATTTTAAAAGGGGAGGATTGGTAACAAATAATTGGCAATATCTCATATCTCAGTGTTGTTGTGAAGAAAATATGCTAGAAACAGGAAGTTGATGCAGATGATTTGCCCTTTGCGGGCAACATAAAATTAGGTTGTGGGCCAGATCTGGCCCCGGGCCTTGAGTTTGACACACGTACTCTATGTCTTCCAAGCAAGTGAGGGACAAGAAGACACATCCCATGCCTCTGTTTCCATTGTTGCTTAAGAAAATGAGGTTGTGGAAATGTTGCCAGTCTCCTGCTCATGGGAATTAACTATGCGCTGAACTTACTAAATTTGCAGTACCCGTTTGAGGTGCATCAGAAGCTCTTTCTTGAGATAGATGGCCTGAAACTTGCACTCGGAGTCCATTCCCTGACTCTCCATTGAATGTTAGGCAAGCCCCCTCTCTGTCCACTTTTAAAACGTTTTGAAGACACATTTTTATTCTTTAGCTTTCGACTCAACATGTGACTGTCGTTGTTCTTCTTGTATCTACTGTACGTGTTTTAATTTGTGTTCTAATTTCCTGCTAATTTATACAACACCGTATGAAAAACACTTTGTTACAGCTCCAACTATTATAATTGCAAGTTATTTGTACATGGGTATTTCTTGTTTCGTGGACTAATACTGTGCGCAAATGCAAATGCTCGGCCTTTTATCACAAAAAATGTCCGAAGGGCAAGATCTTAATTCCTCCTCTAATATAAAACCTTCCCGAAGAACAAATCGTATAATTCTAACTTGCTAGATTTAGTCCAATGCACGATACATTTAGGCTAACTCGACGTCGCTCCAGTCAGTAAAGCACGCTTTATGGTTCACCAAAATGCATACCGTGAAATTCTTACCTTGTTTATGCGACGAGGATATTATCCCGTAAGGAGTTACACTGACGCTGTACTGCTTCTTTTTGTATTTCTCTGTTCAGGTCGTCCCTCCCGCATTTCGCCCAAAGTCAGACGGGATAGGCGGCAGCACCTCCCCGCAAGCCAGTACAAGATAGGCGGTGTGGAAGATAAAGATAACACGTCCCTCCGTTTGGATCGGGTATTGTGTTTTCTTTAGAGCTTTTGGTTCGTGTGCACTGTGCAACACAGTCTGAGCGCAAATACAAATGCTCGGCCTTTTATAAATAAAAAAAAAATCCGAAGAACAAGACCATCCTCGTCTAATATAAAACCTTCCCGATGAACGAACCTTATAAAACTTGCCCTCCGTCACAGCAAAACAATTTCTGCAACAATTTCATAATCCATTTGTAAAAAGACAACGGTAAGATTTCGTCCAGTGTACGATCAGTTTAAGCAAACTGGGTTTAGCTAGTCAGTAAAACACTCTTTATAGTGTAGCAACGTTAGTAACGCTAAATTCTTACCTAGTTTATGAGACGAGTGCTGTACTTGACTATTTTTTGTAATTTATTATTATTATTTTTTTTTAATGCTTTATAGAGCAAATTGCACCTATGACAGTTGTTATTACCACAGAAGCCATCTCAAATGGTTGCAAACTCTGAGGGTGACTTTGAACCGGAAGTCCCGCCTCAATCGTCATCTGATTGACAGCGGAATCCTGGAGCCAGAGAAGAGAAAAGAATCAGACACGAAGTTGAAGAAGCGGAAAAAAAATAAACATCGAATCTCCAAGTTCTCGCAACGAGGGTGACTGTTGGGGTCTGGAGAAGTGACCGGGAGATGGAGAGCCCCGTATTTTGGTCTTGGTAAGAGGGTAACTCACTTGATGTTGACGAGGGAACCTATGCCGCTATGCTATATACCGGCGTGAGAAAACTACGGCCCGGGGGCCACATGCGGCCCGTTAAACGTTTTAATCCGGCCCGCCGAATTTGAAAAAAAAAAAAAAAAACCTTGTTAATGTTTTATTTTCAAAATAGTGTGGTTTTTCAAAGACAAGCTTTTGTTCACTTTCATTTAAAATTAAATGTATTTTTTTTCTCAGATGAGATGAGGTTACCAAAACACTCCATCCATCTGCTCCTGGTCCAGCCCCTCTGTCAAATTTTAGAACCCATTGTGGCCCGCCAATAAAAAAGTTTTCCCACCCCTGCTATATACTATAAGCTATGTTAATGTCGTCAGGCCATTATAGAGTATTTCTTCTGACATTTTGAAGGAGAAATAATACTCAACGTTTTATTTTTTTATGATGTTTGAGGCATTCTGACTGAAATACAGTTCAATTGAGGTTACCAGTAGTCATTTCCATTACCTGTCAATGTAAATTAGAATGTAACTTACTACAGTGAACCCTCGGTTATCGCGGTTAATGGGGACCGAGACCACCCGCGAAAACTGAAAATCCGCGAAGTAGCGGCGCACCTTCAAAAATGCTTAAAAAAAAAAAAGTGCGAAGTAGCGGCGCACCTTCAAAAATGCTTTTAAAAAAAAGTGCGAAGTAGCGGCGCACCTTCAAAAATGCTTAAAAAAATAAATAAATAAAATAATAATATATATATATATATATATACGGGTAGAGAGAGAGAGGGTGAAATGCATGTTATAACAAAAAAAAAAAATTATTAAAACATTTTTTTATTCCCCAGCCATTATTTTTGTATTTATTCAATTACTTCTTTTTGTATTTATTTAATTACTTCGACTTTTACCTGCTGGTACGCCGTCCGGTGTGCCCTGGCATTCTTCATTTATTTATTCATTTATTCATTCATAACTGACAGCCTCGCGCTCCGCTCATGCCCGGGCGGAAGGTGTTCCTCTTCGGCTTAACAACCACGCACGCCGGCCGGTCTCCTCCGGAGCTCTCGCACGGTCCCGAACGGAGCGAAATGTCGCCCCGCTAGTGCCCGGGCGGAAGTTGTTCCTCTTCGGCTTAACTGCCACGCACGCTGGCCGGAGCTCTGGTACGGTCCGAACCGCGCGAAACGTCGCCCCAAATCGTGCCCGGGGGAACGTGCTCTTCTTTGTCCACTCTCCTCTTCGCCCACGTTCTTCTTCGGCGGACGCCGGCCGTCTAACCACTCCAGCGCCCCGTCGTGCCGCTCGGCGAAACTACAATGCCCCCGAATATTTTTTAGACCCGCGAAGCACTGAACCCGCGAAAGGTGAACCGCGAAGTAGCGAGGGTTCACTGTATTGCAACCAGATACCTATAAAATGTCATTTAATTTGCACTGTTTTGATCGCCACTGTTTTGCTCATTGAACAACAAATGAAAAGATGAATCATACACAGTGTTTGTAAAGATAATTGTCAATGTTTTATTAAATGAAATTCCAATGTAAAATTGTGTAATATTGTGTTATATAATGGGTCTACAACATACATTTCTCACAGACAAGTAGAGCTTTTTCTCATGAAATGTGTTGAAAAAAAACTAACATTTGAACATTGTTTTGCGTTACAACATCCGTGTTTACTGGTCATAAATTATTAACTTAAGTTTAATATACACTACACGAGCTGGGTAGCCACCACGCCTCAACCACCATAACAAGTTCGCTAACCCTTTAAGTCGAACGAGGTAGCTAACATATCGGGTTCAATTTGTACCAAAAATATGCTGTTGTGCCTTGTGTCTCTGTATATGTCGTCATGACGTGTCATTTGACAAAGCCTTGTGTCGATGTTAGTTGTCGATGTAACAGTCTTATGTTAGATGTCAATGTATGTCTATGTTAGATCTCAATGTGTCGATGTTAGATGTCAATCTATGTGTCTATATTAGATGTGTTTATGTTAGATGTCTATGTAAATGTTTGTTAGATGTCGATGTGTGTAAGATGTCTATGTAGAGGTTGGTTAGATGTCGATGTCTATGTAAATGTTTATGATGGATGTCGATGTGTCTGTTAGATGTCCGTGTTTGTTAGATGTGATTGTAATGGTTTATGTTATAGACGTCAATGTAAGTGTCAATGTTAGATGCCCATGCATGTTTGTTAGATGTCGATATATGTGTCATTGTTACATTTCAACGTAAATGTTGTTCGTGCAAGTTTCCAGTCCTCCAGCCACGTGACATCATGTGCGTCAAAGTGATAACTCGTACATTTCACGGAGGGAAAAAAAACAGACACCATTGGTAGTTTTGACCGGGAAAAAAAAAATCATTTATTTTTTTCGAACACCTCATGTCTCTTTCAGCGTAAGAATAAACATGACACGACCAAAATAAAATATACCAACACAGGCAAATATTTAAGGAGCACTCAAGAGATACACTTCAGCTCATTTAATCCCACCTATTTTTACTAACGCAAACCCTTCAATTCTAGCGCCCACAGAATAGTGTGCTATAATGCTATAAAAATATGGAGCCTTTACCTGACAGCGTTTGAATATAACTGAATTCCCATTGCTCACGAAAAACTGAGAAACTAAGAACAAACATTTCAAGCACAAGCTTGACTTGACTTCAACAGTTCTATTTTTTCTTTCGTGACAGCTCAGACATCAAAATAATGCTTTCCTTCTATAAAATAAAAACAGCATGACAAAAGGTGCTGAAATAAACTATATACGGAAGTGCGTGAGTGACAGTGTGTGCATGTGTTTTTGCAACGCATGTGTACACCCCGCCATACAAATTACACAATTCGTTGGGTATGTGGTATACACTTAAAAACAATTGCCTTGGAGCAAGTGAACACAACACGTCTCACACTGTATACATGCTGTAGAAGGGCTGGGCGATATGACCTCAAATCAATATCGCGAGAAATCGAGCAATTTTACCTCGATAACGATAAATGCACAATAAATTCCCACGTGGACTAAAATCAAAATAAATGCAGGAATTGCATATTGACTGTTTTTTTTATTGACCAACTGGTACACTTTACTTTCAATGAAAAATAAAAGTACAAAAATCATTTGTATGAACATTCCAAATAGCTTGCAGGGTTCGCGGTTAACTTTAAAAACTGCTTGCCCATAGGGCAAGTGCCACTAAAATTTGCCTTGCCCGAGTGGCCAAATTACTTGCCCGACTTGGGCAAGTGACAATTTTTTTTCTCTAAGAATAAAATGTTTATGGTTGTAAAATGTGCGCCACAAATGTAAATAAACATATAATCTGATAAGCATAAATTAATCTTGTTTTCATCATCAACCATGAAACCCTACTCACAAGAGCAAATGTATCATCTGTGCAGTTATTGAAAATGTTAATTGTAGTTTTAATAATTAACAAATCTGCATGTTAAATTGGGAAAATGATATTACAGCAATCCAGATGATCAATTTTAAGTCCAGGAGAGCGTATTAATTGAGGAATCACATGAGTAAATTATGAGTGTGGCAAATTTGTGTATTCCTTTAAGACCAGTGCCTGTGGTGCTGCCTCCATAAGTTTCATAGCATAAACAGAACACAGTCACTGACACTATGTCAGGTCACATCATGGAGCTAATGAATTAACAGCCAATAATCAAATATTACTCCCTTCCTTACTCACAACTGAATTGTCTACTTAAAAATATTCGAGCTATTTTAGTCATGTCAGAGGAATCCGAAATGTTCGGATTTGAACGAACTCGTCGCCACTCGTAAACATGCGCAGAAGGTAAGAAAACTTCCGGCTGTCAATTTTCGGCCAAAATATCGTAGGTTTTTGTTGTGTTTTTCAAACTTCAAATGAGGATGCTACGACAGCGAGTTCCAATACTGCGGGATTTATTGACGTCCACTTTAACTCGACATTCACTGAACTAACTGATCCCCGTAGCGCCCGCCCATTACCCCCGATAAGGCCAATGGACCATACCAAAACATAAGGGGTTGTCTGGGTTAAACCATCACCATACAGTGCACACAAACAGATCACACCACCGTTTTCGTCAAAATTAAAGATATTTGGCTGCTTTAAAAAATGCTTGCCCGGTCGGGCAAGTTGCCCATAATTTTACCTTGCCCGTGGCCAAATTTCACTTGCCCCGGGCAATCGGGAAGCGGTTAACCGCGAACCCTGAGCTTGCTTTGCATGACTTGAACAATGTCACAAAGAAAAAGGGTACCTCTTGCGAAATCTTTTTCTGCAAATAGATTGCGCCAAGATGCTCTCATGATGTAAATAATGGCAAATAAAAAAACGCGAAATAAAATGAAAGAAAATGTCAATGCAAGCCAAATAAACAAGTGGGTATTATCGGGGAAAATGTGCCGTCTCGAGTACTCTGCTGCGCAGTCGCCACTTGTCATCTATGGAATGCACAGTTAGGCTCAATCAGGGATCCATGTTGCGACCCGACCACAAGTCGGATGTAGATGCAAAATGCTTGACATGTCTAAGCTCCCGGCCCGATGTAGTCCATATCGGGAAATACGGCTTTCATGAAGCGTTTAAATCCTGTGCGCGCCACGTAACTAGACGAGCTTTATCTTTAGCTAGTGCTAGGCTATCGCGTCCACCTCTGAGACGTTCTCTCGTATGGTGTCGCCTCCGTTCATGGGCTGTTGTCACTTGTCGAACCTTGCTTCTCACTTTGAACTTTCAGCACAGCATGGTTGTGTTGTGGGTTGTGAGAAAGCTTCTGGATTTGAATCGCCAGCAACGAGAGCGACAGACGGGTGGAGTCACATGACTAGAGGCGCTGTAGCGGTCTTAAAGGGGCATGAACATTGCCGCAGACAAAAGGCTTTTCTTTTTTTATTCATCGAATTTACCGACATGGGCAAAATGATTTCGGTCATTGTAATAAATTTCGGTAACGGTAAATTTTCGGTTTATCGCCCAGCCCTATGCTGTAGCATGGCTTTCTTTGCCGTGGGTGTCAAATATTTTACTTTGTTTTCAGAGTGCTTACAGACCTCTTGGTTTTGCCTCAAAATAATTGTCTGCAAAGCAGTCTGTGCCATCCGCATCATTGATGTGCAGGAGTAGCTTGTTGGTAATAAATAGCTGCAAGAAGTCCGCTGTTTGCCGCAGCATCCAGTGGTCCAGCGCTCGCAGTGAAAGTCTTGTCTGGCAGCCCGAACCATCCCCAAACATTTCGAGATGCACGCCCACTAAATTCCAGAAATATAAACATGGACAAACTTGACATTCTTCCAGATTCTGTCTCTTTGCATTGTTTTGAAGTTACTCCTGCAACTTTTCCACTTCTTCGATCCTCCCCATTGTCTGAAAAAGAAGTGTATATTTTGATTTGAAATAATGACCTCAACATACCAATACATTTGTTTATCATCTGAACTGGATTATTTTGAAACAACATTTGGGATGGACATCTGGGATTTGTTGTTGTGTATATTCAGAGTAATCCTTTTCTTGTATATAGCTAAAGCAATAGTCGCTGGCCTTGAAAATGGGTACAAGACTTGACCAAATTAAGATGCCATAAGGTCTAATTTGCCCCTTCTCTACCACAACCGATTTAGAGGCCATTAGTAACAGATTTGAGAAGACCACTTTTAAAGATATGAAGCCAGAGCTCGGCACCGGACCCATTTTTATTATTTATTATAATTTTAATGTATTATTGAGCAAATGACACAATATGTCAGTAGTGATTACCACAGAAGTCATGTCAAAATAGTGCAAATTCTGAGGTCGACTTCAAATCAGACAGGCGGAGACGAGCGCCAGAGAAGAGATGAGAATCAGAAGAGATGTTGAAGAAGCTAATAACAAAAAAAAACAAAAAAACACATCAAATCTCCATGTAGTAGCAACGGGGATGGCTCATGGGGTCAGGAGAAGTGAGCGGGAGATGGGGAGTATGAGGTGCCGTTGGGGACAAAAGTCAGGAATCGCTTCACACTTCTGAAATGCACTCTTACACACCAGTGAAATTGTTGTTGCTCATGCATACTTATGAAACGCTATCATACATACGAGTGAAACGCTCTCATACACACTAGTGAAATAGTTGTTGCTCATACACTCGTCAAATGCGCTCATACACATAGGTGAAACATTCTCATACACACCAGTGAAAGGCGCTCAGGCACAATTGTGAAATTATTGTTATTCATAAATACAACTGAAACATGCTCATGCCCATACACGAGTGAAATGCTTTCATACAAACACCCACACTGTTGAAAATGCTGTCATGAACACAAGATCGCTTACAAATACTAAAATGTAAAAATTAATCATTTATTTAGCAGGGATGCATGGTGGGCGACTTGTTAGCACGATGGTCTCACAATGCAGAGGTCGCGGGATTGATTCCGGCTTTCCTGTTTGGAGTTTGCATGTTTCCCACACGCCTGCGTGGGTTCTCCGGTTTCCTCCCACATTCCAAACACATGCATGGCAGGTTGTTTGGACACCCTAAATTGGTGTGAGTGTGAGCGCGGATGGTTGTTTGTCTTTGTGTGACCTGCGATTGGCTGGCAACCAGTTTAGGGTGTACCCCACCTACTGCCCCAAGATAGCTGGGATAGGCTCCAGCACCCCCCGCAACCCTTGTGAGGAGAAGCCGTACAGATAATGGATGGTGGGATGGCATTCATAATGGACGGCCGCCACGGTGGGCGACTTGTGAGCACGATGGTCTCACAATGCAGAGGTTGTGGGATCGATTCCGGCTCCGGCCTTCCTGTGTAGAGTTTGCATGTTCTCCCAAGCCTGCGTAGTTTTCTCTGAGTTCGCCAGTTTCCTCGCACATTGCAAAAACATGCATCCATTTACTCTGATGCCAATGTTTTCTGTACCTTATGGCAGATTTTTCTCTTTGCCGAAGACTATTAGCACTTGTAGAGCGAGGACCTGTGCCACAGTCATCAACTGCACCCTAAAATCAGATCATTTTGTATTTTAGACATTACACACTACACAGTTAAAGATGGTCCAAAAAAGAAAAATGGATTAATGTATTTCAACTTACATAATACTCTTTAAAGAGCTGACCAGCTCATTCCCAGAGGTACGTATTGGGGCGTATTGGTCGTCTTTACAGAAGACTCCAGGAGGTAACTCAGGTTTGACCTTCAGCCACAACAGAGTGTTGGGTGTGAGTGCTTCCAAGTCGTTGAGGTCGGAAGATGTCCTTGTGATAGGCCTGCTGTTTATAACTGCTTCAGCCTCACCAAGCAAGGTATATTGACTTTCTTCACCCGAAATTTGTTCTTTTACAGTGACATTCAGGATTTTTCTCACAGACCAAATAAGTCGCTCACAGCTTCCTCCGTGGTGGGAACCTGCTGGGGGATTGCTATGCCACTGAATACCTTTTTGCAGCAAGTGTTTCTCGATTTACTTAGTGTTCCATTCTTTGATTGATTTCTTCATTTCACTGTCAGCTGATCTAAAGTTGGTTCCGTTATCAGAATACATCTCTCTCACTTGTCCTCTTCTGACAAGAAATCTTCGGATTGCGTTGAGACAAGCATCTGTGTCACGTGAAGATGCAATTTCCAGATGTACGGCTCGTACAGCGAGACATGTAAAAATCACGCCGTATCTCTTTACTTGTCCTCTAACCCTACTTACTTAGAATGGACCAAAATAATCAACGCCAATTCTCTTGAAAGGCGGATCGTCAGGTAGCACTCTTCTGATGACTCTAGCAGCTCGAGGTATCCAAAACTGTTGATGCAGATTAGCCATCATGTGGTTCCTTCCAGCGTGAGCTGTAATCTCATGAATGTATCTCAGGACTAGCTTTGTGTTATGTGAATCCTTGGCAAGATGGCTTGCTGTTTTGCTGTTTCAGGCATGGCTGCGTGGCTCAACTGTCCACCAACCCTCATGACACCATCTTGAAGTACTATATTGAACTTGTAAAGTGGGCTACTTTTCTTCACCCTTTTTTGTTTTTCAAATATGGCTAAATCTTTTTTGAAACTTCGCCTTTGACAGTATTTCACAAGTTCTCTTTCTGCTTTATCCAAGTCGTTGCAGGTCAAATACTTTCCTTTGACAGTTCTCTTGAATAAATTCATCTTGCCTTCTTCACCTAATGTGATTAACTCCTTTCTATTTTCCTTTACTCTGTCAGTAAGTCTTTCAGCTTTAGAAACCAGGCTACGGCCTGCTTCAATGCTGTCCAAGACGAATAATGGTTCATCCACTGGCCCAGAGAATCTTTGGGCTACAGTGACTGAATTACATGCACTTGAGTCACTCATTTGACCTCCAGGTCATTAATTGGTAATTTGAAGTGTTTTTTGTGTTTAACTAAATTCCTGGACACTGCCTGATTTTTTTCAGAGCTGTACAACCACTAGAAAGGGTGGTTCCCACAATGTGAGTTTTGCTCAGGTGGCCCAACAATGTCACAAAAACAAGTAGGGGTGTGTGTGTGTGTTTGTATAAGCTACATGTTGGGGACCAACATCGGACAGCACACCCACTGTAGGGGACCAAAATTTTTGTGGGGACCAAAAATCTGGGCCCCACAAAAAAGAGCATTGAATTCAGTGATAAGAAGCTCAGGGGGAGGTCCTGTCAAAGTTTCAGGGCTTCCCAGGAAGGTCACAAAAACAAGACGAGTGTGCTAGAAATGTGTGTGCGGAAAAATTACTCAGGATCGCTGTCTAGTGGTCGGTCCCGGTACTGCACTTACGCACACTTCACACACTCGGCTGGTCTGCGCATGTGCAGGACAGTCTGCTTTATGTCAGGCAGCCACCCTCCCCTCCCCCACAGCCCAACCCGAAAAATTGAGATGTTAGTTAAGTATTTATTCCTATTATTGAGTGAGATTACATATTTTTACTTGGCAGCTGGCACAACAGCTAAGCTTGGAGCACAGTTATTGCAAAATAAAATAAATAAACAGTAACAACAATAACGATTGTTAATATTGTTATACTTTATAGCGTAACCTATTTATACTAATTTTCTGTATGCAATTTCAAGTGCAACTAATATAGTTGTGCATATAGATAGCCACCAAACTCCATACATTAGATAAAAATAAGAGCCACGATGTTAACCAATTAACAGTTCAAGAAAAAAGCAGACATCCAAGAACTTGCTTTGTTACTTTTGCGTGGCCAGAACTACAAACCCCAAAGCAGAGCAAACCCAAAACATCAGAGAAAGTACAATACTTTTGTCAAGGAGTGGTGCTGCTGCTTTGCGATCGCTGCCACCATAGTGAACGCGCTACCACATTCGTGCACACGCACACATGCCACACACCTGTTTTCCACGTCCTGTCAGTCCACTCCGTCGGTCCACATTTATTTCGTTGGTCAGCCATCACGGTTGGGTGCGCACTAGATCGCTGTTAAACCATCTTCTACGCCACAGTCCTCGTGTTCAACAAACATTTCTCCCGAACTCGCCTACCATGCACAACTCTCCACTTTCAAACCGAGCGCCGCTGTTACTTCCGGGTTTTTAGCGCCAAGCACTTGACGCTAGCGTGTGACGTCATGGCGAAATACTAGGTTTTAAAATAAAAATTTTCTTTTTTTTGTACAGTCTAAGTGCATGGGGTTATGATAGATCGAATGAGTATACCTTTATGTACTCACTAACATTTATGTTGATCATAAAATGTTGTTTTGATGAAGAAAACTGTTATTTTTTAGAATCAATTGGCTTAGGGCACTTGGGCAAACTACGGCCCGGGGGCCACTTGTGGCCCGTTAAACGTTTCAATCCAGCCCCCCAAACTTGAAAAAAATTAAATGAATAAGCCTTGTTAATGGTTTATTTTCTAAATACTGTGGTTTTTCAAAGACATATATATTGTTGTAATGCTTTTGTTCACTTTCGTTTAAAATTAAATGTATTTTAGGACTCATTGTGCCCCCCCCCCCTCCCAATCAAAAAGTTTGCCCATCCCTGGCATAGTGGATGGGCCGAGGAGTTTAAAAGGCACACATCATGCATTTTTCAGTCAGTTTTAGCCAGGGCTTGGTATGGGGAAGACCAGCTGGTTTACATGTAATCATTAAATTTTCCCAAGTTTTATTTAAGTTAATTGGACAAAACAAAAAAACGCAATATTCTTCTGCCAGAGAGTATGTAATATTCTTCTGCCATTTTATTGTAGAGGGCCATTTTGAGCCCCTAACAATATTATTCAACCAAGAGATCATGAGTCGTCGCCCACTTACTTTCTGAAGTCAGCTGGGATGTCACGGCTGTGACCCTCGTGAGGATAAAGTGGTTCAGATGGAAAAGTAGGACTAAGGGCTTTTTCTCAGGTTTCCATGCGCAAATCCATGTATATTAGGTTAATTGGAGACTCTAAATTCTCTACTCATCAAATGACATTCGTGACCCTGATGGATAGATAAAATAGATTATTAATCTGCCATGGGAAGTCCAAGGTGTCTGGTAGAAAGAAATGCATTCATACACTCATTACACAGTCAACCAAGCAAAGACACAAAGCCTAGGGCAGGGGCGGGCAAACTTTTTGATTGGAGGACCACAATGGGTTCTAAAATATGACAGAGGGGCCGGACCAGGAGCAGATGGATGGAGTGTTTTGGAAACCTCACCTCATCTGAGAAAAAAAATACATTTAATTTTATATGAAAGTGAATAAAAGCATTCCAACAATAATATTTGTCTTTGAAAACCACAGTGTTTAGAAAATAAAACATTAACAAGGTTTATTCATTAAATTTTTTTCAAGTTCGGCGGCCCGGATTAAAACTTTTAACGGGCCGCATGTGGCCCCCGGGCCGTAGTTTGCCCTCGCCTGGCCTAGGGCATAAACACATACATGTAATATCCAATCCGCTTATTCTCACAAGGATAGCGTGCTGGAGCCTACCCAGCTGTCAACGGGCAGTAGGCGGGGCACACCCTGAAGTGGTTGCCAGCCAATCGCAGGGCACGCAAAGACGAACAACCATCTGCGCTCAAACTCACTCACAAATGCAACCTCCACACAGGAAAGCTGGGTCCCGGGATCGAACCCTGCACCTTGGGACTGCGAGCCGGATGTCCTAACCAGTCTTAACTCATTAAATACCAGCCATTTTCACTGGAGCAACCCACTCAATCCCAGAGTTTTCCTGGGTTTTGACTAATATTGCAAGGCCCACAGAATATTGTATTCTAATGCTATATAGACATGGAGCACACCCGAAGAAAGATGAGACTCTCTTCTTTCAACAGAAAAAAAATGTTTGTTCCTATCTTTTTCCATTCTTGAACAATCGGCATTTGAAAATAGCTAAATTTCATGAAAACTCCAATCCCTGGGGAAAAAACTGAGAAAATGAGCTTTTTGTAAACTGATGCATTTTGACCATAATTTGAACTTTGACACTATTATTTATGGCTTTTATGACACCTCTAACATCTAAATAATGCATGCCTTCTATAAAATAACAAAAAAAAGCACAAAAAATATGTTTTTGATAAAATAAATTTATTTGCACATAACACTAAACGACTGAACTGTTGAACTATGTACAAAAATGAAATACATCAGTGTCATACATACTTTTTTTTTGTGTGATATAAAATAAAACAGTTGCCTTGATGCAAGGGCACACAACATAGTTCACACCACATTCTTGTTTCACTCCGTTTGCCTTTGCGCAAACAGACCCGACACTTTCGTTGTGGTCTGGCTTTGCTGGTCCGTGGAAAATAGGCGAGCTTGTGTTTGTCCACTGGGGTTTGTGTGAAAATAATTGTCTGGGAAGTGATTGCTGGCATCCGCGATGTGCTGCAGAAGCTCATCCGTGAGAAACAGCTGCAGGAAATCAGCTGGCTCCTCAGACTCCAAATGGGCAGCGGCATTCAGTGGTCCAGGGGTTGCTGTAAAGTCGATTTTCCTCGGTTGCCATCCAGTGTGACGCCATCCGGAACCACTGCTTCCTGATGCACAACCTGTAAATTACAGAAATATAAACAATTGGAAATATATATTTATTGCTGCATTTTATTGCTGGCGTGTGAAGTTTCATATTATAATTTACCTTTCTTTACACCAACAAGACGAGGAGGAACTTTCTTGCCGCGGGATGCACAATCTGTGAATTTTAGAAAGTATGCATGATTACCACACCATTCAGTATTGTTGTTTCCTCGTCGGGGAGGAGATACGCTCGCGTCTAACTGCACATTTATGCGACATTTTCTGCCCGCAAGATGCATGATATGTACAATAAAAGCATGAGGGGTAAAACCACATGTTCAATGGTAACTTGCGAGCGCTTACCTCCTCGTTCGGGGGGATCTGGTGAGGACTCTCAGCTGCTTTGGCTATTGTCCGAAGGCAGGCGATGCAGGCCGCAAGGCACGCGCACCCTCGTTAGACGCCTGTTTGTTGTGACGATGACGAAGCGTCATCCTCTCAACCAAAGCGTCTCCATCGCCTTGATGCTTTTAGGAAGCTTTTTTTTACAAAAACGCATTCCTCGATCGTCATTTGCTTGGAGGATTTCATTGCTAACGCTACTAATGCGACTGCTGCTAGTGCTGCCGATGCTGCTGCTACCCACGCTGCTCTCCACACTTATAAGTCTACCCCAGGATCCCGCCCCCCATTTGTACCTCTGGCGCAGATTCAAGGCGGATCTTTTGCACCTCTGCCCCCTGCTGGGTGATTTTTACATGATTCACAATGCGGACAAGGCTGATTCTCAGTCAGAGGTTGCATCAGACCCTTATGTACACTATGACGTAAAAAAGACAGGAAACGTACTTATACGTCTTTGGTAGAGGGCGCCATTGCATTAAAAGACGTCTTTGTACGTCTAAGGGAGTAAATGAGTTGAACAAAGTACAGGGTCCTTCACCTGACTACAGATGATCTTCTGGGGACTTTATTTGGTTTTAATCACTTTTGGGGTCTGTATCTATGCACACTCCCTGGTTTTGCTACCTTCCCGGGTACCACATACACACTGCTTAGTTTCTCTGCCTTCGTGGGTACCACATACATATTGCTTGGTTTCTCTGCCTTCCTGGGTACGACATACACACTGCCTGGTTTTGCTACCTTCCTGGGTACCAGTCACACAAACGTCAGACGACTCAGCACATACCGACTGTCTCAGCACTACACACTTTCACTCCAAGGCAGTGCTGTGAACCAACTTACTGACAAGAGGTAGTATTTAGAATTTTAAAAAGTGCTTGAAAGGTTTTGTTCATGTAAAACCAACAGATTATGACATTATTATTATTATTTAAATCAGTATTAAACAGCATCAGCATAGGTTAAAGATATTATACAGACTATATACGATAAAAAAATACTAAACCACCCTTGCTTTTCCGTCATTTCTTGTATAAGTTAACACACAGATGTATAACATTTGTTTATACAAATATAACGATTAAAAAGTAGCTGATTAGAGTTTTAATTTTGTATTCATTAATCTGTAATAAAAATGGACATATTTTGGTTAATAAAATTAACAAGAAATAAAAGTAAAGGGTGTTCTAATACTTTTTTCAAGATTGTCCTAACATACATTTAATGTTTACAGTATATGTCTTCGGAAGAAGCGCAGCATTAGATTTTTTTTTTTGTTCTCTCTCTTTGACTTCTGAATTTGAATTTCTGTCACAGATGTGCTTGAATTCTATTTTGGATGATTTGTGTTAAACTGCACAAATATTTGAAGAGCCATAGAATTCAAGAATCACACCAGTGCTGCTACTCCTCCGAACGGGTGAACGCCCTTGATTAACAACCTGCGTTGAGGTGGCTTTTGAGATTCGTGGTGTGGGAGAAAAATCTCTGAAGGCATTCTTAGACTTCAAGAGAGGGTCCACAATTTTCAAAGCTTCACTTCCGTCTGAATCAGAGGCCTCACTTGTATCCGGAATATATTCATCTCCACTGTCATCTGAGTTGGAGTAATAATGCTTATCCATTCCAAAGTCAGCCTGTTTTTTTAATCTAAAAAACAACAACAACGAAATATAAAGGATAGAAGGCAGGAGACCAATAAAATATATGCAATTTGCTTGTAAGATTCTCTGAAATCTATATGGGTTGTTTACCTGTATACTTTTGGTCCTCCTGAGCCTTGGGATAGTAATATGGTCTGGGTCTGAGGCGCAAAGTTCAGGGGCAGGATTTGACAATGATTCGTCAGAATCTGTGTCGTTATTCCAAGGAAGATTCAGCCCATATTTTTTGTCCAAGGGAGGAGACTGGGTTGCATCAGAGTCCAAGAGAAAATTCAGAACCCATTAAATACTTAATCCCCAGAGGAATCTGCACAGAAAAAGGTCTTAATTCTATTTGAAAAAAAAAAAAAAAACTAAAATATTGATGAATGATATGACAAAATAATGTAATAACAAAATTAATTGACCGTAACAAAAAGCTCCCGGGAGGAAAACTACATTAAATGTTTTTTTAACAGGGCAGTGAAAATATTGGAAAATAAAAACGATAATAAATAAAATAATATAAAAAAAGAATTCAATGTGTATCGATGGACCCATATGAAATACTTATATCGCTATGTACTTATCAGCCATATCGCCCAGCCCAATATGTAACTGCAACTTCAAAACCTCGGGCCATAACAGGATTGTAACATGGGATGCATATCTTCATTCCTAAATTTGTAGATCCCGAGGAGGCTGCTCAATGGTCCTGGTAATCTAAACCTCAACCAATTCGGTCACAGCCAATGTTCTCCATCCTTGTTAAGAAGTTTTGAAATGATTTAATAGATATACTATTGCAAACTATACCAGAATTTTAGACATTTTAAACTTTTGATCACAATTTTACCTATTTTCTAAAAATCTGAAGAATCCACATGCCAAATCACCTGCTGTAGACACATAGGTTCTGTTCTGACAGATAATTCAGTTACAGGTTGTGTACTTAAAGCCAATAAGAGGGCAATGCAGCAGTCGACAACCTGACGAAAGCTTAAGTCTCCCAATGAGAGAACTGTAGTGGCTGGTAGGTTCTTAGATTGTAACATAGTAAAGACATATACTAGGCATAACTGTATATCATATGATGATGAGGGAAAATATTATTAGCTACGATTTATGTCCAGATATATTAGAAAACTTGTCCAACCAGCACAGGTCTATCTAACTGTAATTTTAACATCTCAAGACACGACAGGATGACCACATGATACGCATACCTCCTTTTCAGAGTCTGTCAAAACTTGAGAAGGCTGCTTCGATGTTCTGGTGGCATCAACCTCAGCCGATTCAGTCATTGTCGGTTGTCCTCCATCCTAATGAACAAGTTGAATATTAATTTAATGAATTAAAAAAAGAAAATGGATCAGAATTTTACACATTTTAGGCTTTGGCCACCCAAAACAAAAACTAACAAGTTCACGAATGAAACAAAACCAATTACTTTAGCGCATGACAATTAATCTTCAGTAGAGATATGTTGTGACTGAAATTTCAGTCACAGGTTGTCTTTTGAACGCCACCAGGGGCGCAATGGAGCACAGGACAGCCAAAAGTCTTCTTGTCGGACACCTGTAGTGGCTGGTAGGTTCTAAGATTATAACATAGTAAAGGCACATACAACTCCTAACTGTATTTCATATGATAATGAAGGAAAAGATGATTAGCTATGATTTATGTCAACAATAAAAATGGCTCTACGGGGTCCCCACAAACACAAACCTGACAGTTGGGTGTCAGATGGCCAACATACCTGACACGCAATTCAACTCAACTGGACCCCACAACACAAGAAAAAGCTGAGTGAGCCTCAAACCAGACATACACATTCACTGACAAATATCCTGTGACACCAGATATATTAGAAGTCTTGTCTAATCAGCACACGTCTATCTAACTGCAATTTTAACATCTCGAGACACGACAGGATGAGTACACGATACGCATACCTCCATTTCTGAGTCTGTAAAGCCTGGAGGAGGCTGCTTCGATGTTTTAGTAGCATCATAAATTTATTGAATTAATTATATTTGAGGTTGGATTAGATTTTTACACATTTTAAGCCTTAGCCACCCAAAACAAAACATAAGCTCATGAATGAAATAAAACTAATTAATTTCGCCCATGCCAATTAATCTTCTGTAGACGCGTGTTGTGACCAGTGTTGTTTTTGGCAGGCATTTTAGATTTTGTCCAAGTCATTTGGACAAAGTGCTGATTTGTTTACATCACATTTAGTCATCCCAATTCGTTATAGTTTTAGTCCAGTTTTAGTCAACGAAAACTAAAAAAAGGGTTTTAGTCCAGTTTTAATCGACGGAAACGCAAAAAAAGTTTTACCCTAGTTTTCGTCAATTTATTCACAAAGGTTTTAGTCCAAGCGGCACGGTGGCCCAACTGGTTAGCAGGATGGCCTCACAATATTGAGGTCGTAGGTACGATTCTGGCTCCGGCCTTCCTGCATGGGTTTCCTCTGGGTAATTCGGTTTCCTCCCATATTCTTAAAACATGCATGGCAAGTTGCTTGGACACTCTAATTGCCCCTAGGCATGAGTGTGAGCGTGGATGGTTGTTCGTCTATGTATGCCCTGCGATTGGCTGGACACCAATTCAAGGGTGTACCTCGCCTACTGCCGAAGACAGCTGGGATCGGCTCCAACACCCCCCGCGACCCTAGTGAGGAGAAGCGGTACAGATAACGGATGGATGGATGGATGGGTTTAAGTCCATTTGAGTTAAAACAAGGCATTCAAGGTTTCCACCCAATAACAAAGACTTTTGGATGGACTACAAAGGATTCTTCATTACAAACAGAAAAAAGTGGCAACAGTGGAATCAATGCTCACTGCTCCAAAATAAGCAGAGAAGCAAAACATTTTGTTGGGCAACTGTTGTGGCTTTATTTCACTAAAAGCAACATAAAATAATTTATGAACCACATGCTAACAATTTTGTCTCGTCAACGAAAAAAATTCATGTACATCACGTCATGTTTTCGTCATAAAAGAACCTCGTTTAGCTTGTCATCGTCATTAAAAAAGGGGCGTTAACGAAGTATTTTCGTCATAGTCATCAGTGACGAAAACAACACTGGTTGTGACTGATATTTCAGTCCCAGGTTGTCTCCTGAACACCACCAATTGGGCAAGGGGGCGCAGGAAAGCCTGGGGTCTTCTATTTTTACAGTATAGAAAGGCTAAATATCAAATTGAAACAGTGTTTTATATCATGAATATACAGGGTTGGTGCTGGTTCTGGTAGGGAAACCACAACATAAAGATGTCCTTAATTAGTCCCACAATGGGGATATTTGCAATATGGCATATGATGGCCTAACAGGGCCACCGCCCAGAAAAGAGTAACGCAGAACTTTGTAATACTGTCACTCCCTGACCAGTTCGTTGTTCCTGAAGAGCCAAACTTTGACTCAGAATTGATCCAGCTAGTGGCCAATGGAGAACACAGTCAGTAAGATGTCAACTTCATAGAAACAATAACTAGATGCCCACTTGTGGTGTTCTGGTGATGTAGTTTAAACTAATTGGAAACTACATCACCAGAACACCACAAGTGGGCTCTGTTATTGTACTTAAAGATGCATCTTACAAACCTGTGTTCTCCAAGGCCAGCTGGTCCATAGTCTTAAGTTATTTCTTCGCCAACATCAATGTCTCGGAGCGCAAACAGACAGAGGTGTGGTCTGTCCTCTGTTGTCTTCTTCTTCATTTTACAGTTGGGGTGCATGTGGTCATCATTAACCAGTCTTCCCAGACTGCCATCTTCTTGAGCGGCATCAACACTTAAAATAGATTTTAAAAAAAAAAAAACAATTATTCAATCAATGTCAGAAATTAATCTTTGAGACAATCTTGTGTACACAAAACATAAAAATAGGAAATCCACAATTTTTAAATCTTCTAAATCAAATCATACAAGAAATTTCTATTGGAATCAGACCCTATTAACAGCTTGTCTTTGAGACTTCATGGTCTATATTTTCATTTGTACAGATTCAACGCATGAATAAAAGTATTTACCGTATTTTCGCAGTCATAAGCAAACAAAGCGCCCTGTCAGTCGATGCGTCCATTAAATGGACAAAGTACCACTCACGTCCATCAGCCCTTGTCATCAACGAGCTGTTGGAAGTGCATGTTAGCACACCCTGCTGGGCAAAGAGTGAGTTGTCCATGCTTACAATCGACCGTGACAAATACACCATCTGACTATAATGTTTGGGTGATGGTGTTGGAAAAAGCTGGACAAAGGGCAGCTGTCCACAATGTTTTAGTCTGTCTTATCATTTATGTTATTGCAAGCAAGAAACGTCCCAGGTTTAGACAACAGACAAAAAGTCCAAAGCATAACAGCACATCTCTTTAAACAGCCATGCAAATCTCTCTAAACAGCTATGGGATTGTGGGTCTCTGCTCCCAGAATGCATTGCTTGAATTAGCTAAGGCTGAGTGGCTTTTGTATTATTTTCATTTTTTTTGGGTATATTGATGGCATGAGAGATACATGTTTGTGTTAATCTTATTTCTATGTTTCATTGTTTGCTTGTATGATGAGTTTTTTATTTTTTTTTGAAACCGTGACTCTAAGGAGTGTGGTGAGCAGCCAAGTCCCTCCCCTGACGTTGCTTTGTAGGCTATTGCCAATGCACCTAATATTGGCCTGAGCCATTGTCAGCTATTGTCAATAGAGACTTGGCGTCTGCTGCAACAATGGGGTGATTGCTCATGTTATTGGGGCATAGTAGGCTGCTATCGGCTGTGTCAGTGTGGGCAGCTCTGCCAAGTTCATGCTATGCTAACAGCAGCTGTGCTATCGTCTTGTCAGGCGGTGCGTCCAGTATATGTTACAAAGACAGAAATAGCGGCCTCAACAGGTGTTGCGCCCTTTGACACGGCGCGTCTTTTGGGTGCGAAAATACGGTATACATTTTTGCTTAGAGAATGATTTTTCCCCAAACACTTATGGGATGAGTATGTGTTTATTTTTTTAAATAAAAACAAAAATAAGATAACATCTCAATCTTTGCCTCACCTCCAAGTTTTTTCTTGCCGGCGGAAGTCAAACAAAAAGACAGTGCCTCTTCCATCCATCTTCCTGCGTTGAGATTTATCAGAATCTATCAATTTTCCTCTGTACTCCATAATAAAGAATAAAGTCGTCTTTCCTGAAAGGGGCCTTGGTAAATACTCCTCGACCTAGTTAACAGGGAAATCAAGATAGCTTCGTCATATTTTTAAGCACACAAATAAGGAGTCATCATATTCATTTGGGCCACTATACTAATGTAGGGTGGTTTGAAACATTGCTTCTTGTGAGGGATAGAGCAGAGCCCTTCTTTATGATTTTAAAGGAACAGACCAGCCAAAATTCATTTTCCAGCATTGCATTAGCCAGTATGTATTAGGACTGAAAGTACAAATGTCAATGGCACCTGGTTACGTAAAAAAAAAACTTTAAGATTATTTAGTTTCATAACAATGACATACACTGTATACACAGTCATATTGGATCGCGTCACGTGATCTCTGTGACGTATAACGTGCTTTACACTAGACTATCAATATCGGACTTGTTCACTGGTCTATTGTGGTATAAAAATGCCGGAGGGCGTCATCAAGTACAGCCTTAATTTAGATAGAACTCCTACCATCAGGTTTCACGCTCACTGAAATAACTTGAAACTGACAAAAGAAAAGGTCAAGACACTCTTAATGTAAAATAACCACTTAAAAAACGATGTCAGCTTGGTTATCAGAAAACAATAATATATCTTAGCAAAAGCGTTAACATCATACCTTTAAATGAGTTTATATACTTCGCTTCTAACTCTGCAGTCTTGTCCAGACCCTTGACTGCATGTTCAATAGTATCCTGCTTTGGGGACTTCCTGCATCTCAGGGAAGGCATTGTTTATTCTATAAAGAAAAAAGACAGTTTTGTGTTGAGAATTATTAATACTATAGGCTAAATGGAGTTTTAACAATATCAGTGTAAGAAAAATAAATTATAAATTAAAAAAATATCAATCCCTCCATCCCAATTAATGATTTCAACCATAATAGTTTATATTGAAGTTTAAACAACAGACAGACAGATTTATGCAGTGTGACTACAAAAATCTTACCAAAATTCCATTCACAGTAACCTTTGCTTTAAGAATCATGTAATTCACCAGTGAACATCGTGTCTTACACAAAAATTAATGACAGAAATTATCATGGTACTTGCATTCTGTTGTTCTATAACAAAAGTGCAAGCTGTTAGCTCCGCAAAGCTAACGCAACAAGCTAGCGTCCCTCGTGCTCACATTCAATGCAAACCTGACCACCGGATGAAAATACGCGTCGGTTTAGTTCTTTAAATGAGTAAAAGCACCATGACGTTTTATAATTATTCAATGCTTAACTGGAGCTCGTCAATTATGTCGATGTAGGAGCACATGTTTGCTAGGCCAGTGTTGTAGGCCCACATCCATGGTGCTACTTTGTATAGTGTTTTCCACACAACTATCTCTAACCATGAACAAATGCACTCGAGGCATGTTTTGAATAAAAACAAACGAAAAACACTTACCTCTCCGTTTCAACAGCAGTTCGAACTTCGAAGTGGTGATATTCTCCAGCGTTAAGCACCTGCTCGAACTGCGAATAGGTCAAATTCAACAGCGTCTTTTTTCTGTCTTAATAAGGACGCGATGAGAGGAGGAGCGCTTGCCTTTTCGTCAGCACGCCCCGCGCGGGTGGTGCTGCTTTATCACTCTCTATCTGTGCCCGCCCGCCGGCATGTCGATAGAAAAATAATATTCCTTCAAACATTACTTTCATCTTCTTAACGTTTTGTAGTGAATTTAACAGGTTCACCACTTTTTTCAAATACACCAATGGAAAACAGGTCTTAATTGAGGAAACATACAAAGAGCGTCTCACAAACACCTTATGATGAGCAATGTAATTTGATCACGTTTTTTGTCACTGCCTGGACGTCGGTTCACTGGCCTGGTGGCAGTGGCTTGTAGACACTGTCACTGAGTGGGAACGGATCTCAAGGTGGGTCAAACTAACCCAAGCAGTGGATCGGTCCGTTTTTTAAATTTATTAATTTTTTTATTTTATGTATTTATTTATTATTTAATACAAGGGCTTCGGCTCACTACCAGTGGGCGGGACCAAAGAATTTGGGTTTCCTTTGAGCTAGGAGGCAGTCAAAGGCAGTCCAATCCCCGGCAACATAAAGCGCCTAGCTCTGGGGACATGGAATGTCATTTCTCTGGTAGGGAATGAACCCGAGCTGGTGTGTGACTAGACCAGTGGTTCTCAATTATTTCCTGTCATGCCCCCCCTACCAAGAAGAAAACAATTCGCACCCCCCCCCACCACAATTTTTTTTTACATTTCGTACTAATGTACATGTTCTTTGCATATTAATGTTAGATTGTCAATAAAATATCTTACCTTAACAAAGCTAAATTGATAAAAAAAAATATCATTTTGAGAACGACTATTGTGAGGATCTCGAAACTCAGTACTCTGTGGTGCTAATATTGATGAGATGATAAATATGTTGAAGCCACAGAACAAAAAGATTAGATATTGTTTGGAAATTAATGACGTACATAACAAAGGAATATCAGCCTTGATTGGAGTACATTACTGCATTTACATTTTTAATAAAAATGAAACAATTATTGATGTTATGACCACTATGAAGAATTTAAAAAAACAATATATAGGGATAATTATAGTTTTCATTTTGTTATGTTTAGTCTGTTCATGTTGCATTATTTTTATGACAAAGATGATGGTTAATCGTAGGTTTGTTGCCCAAATGTACCGTTACAACCTGATTAATGTTGAGAATGACGAACTCAAACTGGACACTAAAACGTAAAAACACATGGACTTCTTGCCCCTGTCCACACACGTGCACACACACACACACCATACACGAAGATCCGGGAGGTAAGGACGGCTGTCCTCTCCTACAACGAGGCAAGGGCCTCCACCAAGTCACCCCAGGGACAAGTTTTATTCCCTGATGGTCATCAAATTATGAGGATCTCATTCTACGCCGGAAGGGAGGAGGGGAATTTTTCCCTAATGTGAGGTTTTCGCTCCTCCACTGATGATCACACTGTTGTATGATTTCATTATGATGATCTGTCTTAAAGCCGTAAGGACATGATTTTTAAATCCACAACAGGGGGGAAATGTAAGATGGGCTGAGGATAGGTAATCAGTTTGTGTATTCATAATCATGTTTTTATACACTCATTAATGTTTAACACACACAGAGACACTTACTTGTTATTTTAACACACACACACACAGACACCGTATCCTGAAGATGTGTTTAGTTAAACTGACCTTGGGTTATGATTTTCTGCCTGCTGGAGTCCCTGGTGATTAGTTATTGATGCTTTAGTTAAACTGACCTTTATACCGTGAGTTATTGATGTTTTCTGTCTCTTGGTGATTAGTTGTTGATGCTTTTCTGTCTTCTGGTGATTAGTTATTGATGAGTTAGTTTCAATAAAAAGGCAGAACGGAGGGTGAGAGTCAGAGGGTGTGCGGGATTGAACTGGCAAGACGGCTGTTTCGCCTCCTGGCTCCCTCTCCCATTCTGAATGGCACAAAACGAAAACTTTAGTAAGTTATTTCAGTCTAAAAAAAGGCGTCAGGGCATTTTTAAACCGGACAGTAAGTCGTCACTGTCTTGGTTCCTTTTTGTGCCTTGACCCATCCCGGAATTATTGAAAGGATGCAGTCCTATTTACAGGCCCCAGTGACACCCCAGGTTTCTGTTGTTTGTACGAGGGCGCTTAATAGGTACTGCTATTCACAATCGTCTTAGGCTGTTTCTTTGCAGAAGTTTATGGACAATGTGTAGTGCTGTAGGATGCAGTCTAGAGCATTCTTGACATTGAAGCTTTTGTTTCCAGCAACTGCTAATGCGACCGTGCATCAAACATGCAAAACACAGACCCTTGCTCCTCAAGAAGTCAATCTTATCCTTGTGATGCTTTCTCCTAAATTCCTTACAAATTGTGAGACTGTTGCTCTCCATTACAATTAGCACATGGTTTGGCAATAGCATCCACTGAAACAGGTTCTGCCTTTGGCGTGGTGGTTTTGTTGTTTTCCATCTTGGCGGGCACAATGACTGTTGTGAAGACTTTCTTTGATTTTGGTGTTTCTGTGTGTTGTGATTTTGTTTTCTGTTTTATAGAATCTTTCGTGCTTGTCAACAAAGTCAACAAAATCCTTAAACTTCACTCTTCTATTTGTTCTTTCTTGGAGATTGCAGGCAAATTTTCTCCAAGATTCTATAAGTCTGTATGGAAGTTTGTTTGCCAATGCCTTTATATTAGCCATGTTGTCCAAGTCCTCCATGTAATTAACATCTGCCATTATGTTCAAACAGCCCATAAGGAATAATGTGAAAGACTGAAGTGCAACACCATCTTCAGACTTGATTGTTGGCCAATCCATGGCTTCCTTTAAATATGCTTCTGCTATCATGAAGTCATCACCATAAAACTCCTTCAAGATTTGTTTTGCTTTGGTATATCCTGTCAGAGGTTCCATATGGATGCAGCTCTTCACCAACTCATGTGGTTGTTCACTAGTATACTGCAGCTAAAATTGAAGATGATCACGGTTATCACTTGTACGGCCTTCAATCCCATGTTCAATGGCACCTATACAGGTTTTATAATGCAGAGGGTCGCCTTTAAACGTAGGAATGGAAAGTTCGGGAAGTAGCGATGCTTTTTGACTCTTTGCTAAGTATTCTGCGACACTGGCTTGCTGTGAGATTGCTTGGCAAAGGCCATCAAGCACATGTCCCTGTTGTTCTCTACTTTCTGTCTGATGTGGAAATCTAGCCATTGGAATAGTCGAAGTGGGAGCATTTCAGGTCAACACTGCTTGTTGCTCTGATAGGCTGTGATGGTAATTGAATGTTTTTCCTTGTTTAAATTGTAACACACTCATCAGGAATGTGGATACCATCCTCCTGGGTATTTTCATATCTTCTCAAGACATCCAATTTAGCATCAGACTCAGGGAGTGCCGTTTGCATTGCATGCATTTGCTTCTTTGCCTTAATTGCAGCTTCTTCTTGCTCAAGTGCCAACCTTTGTTGTAAATCAGCAGCCTTTGCCTTTAAACATGCTCGTTCCATTTGAGCCTTTAATTTAATTGAAGACGTTGACAGAAGTGAGCTTCTGTCTGTTAGATTCTTTACTTCTACTTCTATGGGTGTAGTTAGTTGATGCAGATCTACTATCATCAGGTGATATTTGTTTATTGCATCCTTCCTCTGCACGTTTCAAAACGTCCTTCTTCCATTGCTCACATTTCCATTAATTACATTTTTTGGATCAAACCAGTTATTTTGGTCATCGGCAAAATCCTCTTCAGTCTTTAAATTTTGCACACCGGAATTGAGGTCCACAAATTCTTGCTCCATGCCGCTAAAGCAAACACGAAGCTCAGTTTTTTACAGCGTCAACATTTGCATCATCCTCCATCAATTGTTCAATTTGACGTTGCATGGAGGTCAATTGAGCAAATTTGCACCTGCGTGCCTGCATCCGTTTAGGCTTGTGATCTTCTACAGCTTTTCTCCGTCATTTTTAATGTCCGCTTTCCACTGTCTTGTTCCTCCATGTCAATCCACAATCAAGCAAACAAAAACGTCAAACTGACTGTAGCGTCTCAATTTGTAGGTCAGCTGAATGACGATCAAAGTTTTAAGCAGTTTACTCACGCACCTGTTACGTGCACGTCCTTGTTAACTCGCGATGCTTGTCAAGTATGGACGCATGCTAACAGCTAGCAGCTCATTGTCCCGACTGGAAAGTTGCTCCTTAGCTGTGATGTGCCTAGGGTTACACTATCTATCATTAACAAACACAGCCAGCCCTCCTCTTTCCTCTTACCGCTTTCCAGTGTCCTGTCCGCAAGTAGTATTTGGAAGCCGTCAAATTCCACGACGGTGTCCGGCGTTAGGTCTGTTAGCCATGAATCCGTGAACATCAGCAAGCTAGCTCATTGGAAGTTCCTCTCGTGCCGCGTCCATTTTCTTGGGAAGGTATCTAACATTTCCCATAAAAACGGACAGGAGGACGGGGTGGTCACGCCTCCTCTTTGCCTGGCGTTTCGCCCCCGCGCGACATCCCCCGTCTCTTCCTCCTCAACTCGTGGGGGATATCGGGTCTCGCTCCGGGAGTCGGCACGGGGTTAGCACGAAGTGCTAACAGCTGATCTCTTGTGTAAACGATTGATCCGTAGCTCCCAGTGACATCTCCGGACACGATCACGCAAAAAACAGCCCCCAGCAGCAATAAAACCACCGCAATTTGGATGTCCATTGCTGCGATGAGGTAAAATAAATAAAACTGGGTAAAGGAAAAAACACGCGAAAAAGGCTCAAATAGTGAGCCGTGCTGCTTTAGCAGGTAGCCACTCGCGTGGTGACGGAACCGTAAAAACAAATGTGGTCCCATCAAAATCTGATGGGATATTTAAAAATAAAAGCGTGAAAATTTGCTTATTTGTCTGTCGTCACCAATGATTAAAAAAATTAAAATCATTACAAAATCCTCAAGCTATCGTGATACCAGACAAGTTCTGCGGGACACCAGACCACCCCAGTTGTCCACAAAAAGTGGTCACTTCAAAATTTGATGTGGCATTTAAAAATAAAAAAATCACCTGAAATATGCACTGTGATCAACACTGATTTAAAAGAAAAATCTTTAAAAAATATCCTCAAACTATCGTGATACCAAACCAGGATTGGGGATACTAGACCACACCAGCTGTCCACCAAAAGTGGTCACATCAAAATGTGATGTGGCACTTCAAAATAAAAGTAGCCTGAAATTCGCTTATTTCACGGTCATCACCACTGAGTTAAAAAAAAAATAGCTCGAGCTATCGTGATACCAGACCAGTTTTGTGGGACACGAGACTACCCCAGCTGTCCATAAAAAGTGGTCCCATCGAAATCTAATTTGTAATTTCAAACTAAAAGTTGCCTGAAATCTGCACATTTCACTGTCATCATGCCTGACTTTAAAATTTCATTAAAAAATATCCTCTAGCTATGGTAATACCAAACCAGGTTTGGAGGACACAAGACAACACAGCTTTCCACCAAAAGTAGTCCCATCAAAATGTAAGGAGGCATTTTAAAATAAAAGAGCTGGAGCTGTCGTAATACCAGACTAGTTTTGTTGGACACTAGACGACCCCAGCTGTTCATCAAAAATGGTCCCATCAAAATCTGATGTGTAATTTCACAATAAAAAAAAAACCCACCTGAAATATGCACATTTCATTGTCATCAACACTGATTTTAAAATAATCATTTCAAAATACCCTCGAGCTATCGTGATATCAGACCCATTTTGGGGGACACTAGACAACCCCAGTTGTCCATCAAATGCGGTCCCACCAAAATGTGATACGGCATTTCAAAATAAAAGTAGCCTTAAATCAGCATACATCACTGTTATCAGGCCTGACTAAAATATCATGACAAAATATCCTCCAGCTATCATGATACCAGACAAGACATATTTCACTGTCATCACCATTGATTTAAAAAAATTAATTAAAAACTAGAGCTGCGAGCAGCTATAAAGGGCCCTCGCCACCCGGACAACGTTGGGGTACTGGCACGTTGGAAATGTGAAATATTTCCGAGAAATAACGTGAGGAATCTTCAAGAGGAATTTGCTTGTAGTTAAAGTTAGAGCAGCTTTTGTTTTCAAAGCCTCGTCAATGTTTGAAGTAAATTTGTTGGCAGGCACTACAGGTGCATCAAATCAAAGACTAATAGACTGAAAAACATTTTCTTTCCGAGAGCCATCACCATTCTGAACTCTCACACACATGCACACACACACGACCACCCTTACCTTGCTGAACAGCGACGTATTGTGTTGTATTTCTCCAATTTCATACTATTTTCCATCACAATATTTATTCTCTTATTTATCTAATTTATATATTTGATTAAATTATTGTTGTATTGCACTGGAGAGGGGAGCTCCCTAATCTTGTTGCACACTGTACAATGACAATAAAAGGATTTCGGATTCTGATAAATTTAGAATGGCCGACTTCCTGTTCAATTTAGCATACGGCTCCATGAGACTTTTTATTAGGTCTTGGCTTTGTACACACTTCATCAAATTTTCAGTTTGGTGAAACAGAGATATGGGGCTGTTTTTTTTTGTTGTTTTTTTTTTTCTAGGGGGCGATAGCGAGCCATTTTTAAACAACTGTACGACAAAATAATAAAATATTGTGAATATTGAATCAACTCCCGGTTGAGTGGACGCTGGCACGTTTGGCTGCCACTGCTCACCGGTAACTCTCAGAAATTTTTTGGATCCGCTTGTTGTACCTGCTTTAGCAGTTTACAATCCCTCCAGTTACAGTGATTTTATTTATTATTATCTGTATGTTGAGCGATCCCGATTCTCATGAATGCCACCCACCGATTGCATAGTCGCTGACGCGTCTACTGTGGCTAAAGTTTAGCTTACCTATCAAAGTTAGCACCTGTCTGCCATGTGGACCCGCAGGCCAGTCTGCTTCTCGCACTTCTGCCTGTTCCTGTCATGTCATCAACCTGTGTCAGGACAACTTCAATCCACTGCCGCTGAACTCCGCTGGATTTACCGACACATGCCCGAGGGAAACGCACCACCACCACTGCTCCTCCTCCCGAACATCGCTCGTCGACCCTTGAAGGATTGTATGGCAATTACCGGCATTTTAAACATTTATGGGACAGAATGTCAATTATTTAATTTAGCAGGTTTATATTTACTGAATATGCTATGATCGCAAAATTCCGGACGAACTGGCGAGGCTGCCCGGCTCACCGTGGCTTGTCATCGGGACCGGGAGGCGGCGCAGGCGACGCAGAGAGAGGAAGCAGAAGCGGGGCTGCAGGTCCGGTGTCTTGCAACGGCTGCGACGGCAGCCCCATAGGCAACCACTGCCGAGTCTGTACCTCACCAACGCCAGATCCGTGGTCCACAAAATCGACGACCTGGGATTACAAATCCTGGGAAACCGCTATGTGCGAGACAGCAGTGTGATCGTCGTCACGGAATCCTGGCTGCACGCAGACGTCCCCGATGCTAGCATCCAGCTGGCCGGGCGCTCGCTACATCGCGCGGATCGGACAAGGGACACCGGTAAGAGACGGGGCGGGGTGGCTCTGTGTTTACGTGCATGAGAACTGGTGCGGCGATAGCACGATCGTCGAGAAGCACTCTTCCCCCGACATCGAGTTCATGTCCGTTAAATGCCGGCCTTATTTTCTCCCGAGGGAGCTAACGGTCGTGATTGTCACAGCTGTTTACATCCCTCCCGACGCTAGCACTAGCACGGCGCTCTCGCTACTCGCGTGCGTCATCAATAAACATCAGCGGGCCCACCCTGATGGCGTTCACGTAGTAGCGGGAGACTTTAATAAGGCCAATTTAAAGACTGTACTCCCAGAGTTTCACCAGCATGTCAAGTGCCCAACGAGGGGAGACAACACTCTCGACCATGTGTACTCGAACATCAAGCACGCATACAGGGCCCTCCCACTCGCCCCCCTCGGCCAGTCAGACCACCTGTCCTTGCAGCTCGCACCTGCATACATCCCTCTCAGGCGCAGATTCAGGCCCACCACAAAGACTGTGAAAACCTGGCGTGACGGCGCCATGAGTGAATTACAGGACTGCTTTCAAGACACAAACTGGGGCCTCTTTGATCATCAGGACCTTGATGTCTACACACATTGTGTAGTGGACTACATCAAGTTCTGCATGGAAACTGTGTCCCTACACAGGACTATACGGACCTTCCCAAATGCGAAGCCCTGGATGTCCAGCAGGGTTCGCTCTCTCCTCAAGGCCCGTGACGCTGCCTTCAGGTCAGGCGACAAAGCCCAGTACAGGGTGGCTCGTGCTGACCTGAGCAAAGGCATCAAGCTAGCCAAGGCAACCTACAAGGGGAGGCTGGAGGCCCACCTTGCCAGTAACAGACCACGGGAGGTGTGGCAGGGTCTACGGAGCATCACCAACTTCCGTGGCAGCAGCACGACCTCTGCAGACCCGAGTGCATCGCTGGCAGAGGAGCTTAACTGCTTCTTTGCTCGCTTTGACTCGCCCCAACCGTCACACCCCCGCACTTCATGCTCCAACTCCCCCCCACTCACCGTAGAGGAACACGATGTGAGGCGCGCGCTCCTGGCTGTTAACCCCAGGAAAGCTACTGGACCCGACGGAATACCAGGCAAGGTCCTCAAAACATGTGCCCACCAACTGTCACATGTATTCTGCAGGATCTTAAACCGCTCCCTGGCTCAAGCAGTCATCCCCTCCTGCTTGAAAACTTCCATCATTATTCCTGTCCCCAAAAAGTCACCAGCCGTCCACCTGAATGACTACCGTCCTGTTGCTCTCACACCAGTCATCATGAAGTGCTTCGAGAGGCTGGTTCTCCAGCACATCAGGGACTGCCTTCCTCCCACTCTGGACCCCTACCAGTTTGCATACTGGGCTAACAGATCCACTGAGGACGCCATCAACACTGCTCTGCATGTTGTGCTGGGCCACCTGGAACAACAGCAGAGCTATGCAAGGATGCTCTTTGTGGACTACAGCTTGGCATTCAACACAATCATCCCAGACATCCACGTCGCCAAACTTGACATTCTCGGCCTCCCTGCCCTCACACGCATCTGGATTAAGGACTTTCTGACCAACAGACCCCAGACTGTGTTGCTCGGCCCCTACACGTCCTCCACCTGCATGCTGAGCACCGGTTCCCCTCAAGGATGCGTGCTGAGCCCTCTCCTATACGCCCTCTACACCTACGACTGCAGCCCGGCCCATGGCAACAACACCATCGTCAAGTTTGCTGACGACGCGACAGTGGTCGGTCTGATCTCGGAAGGTGACGAGACAGCCTACAGAGAGGAGGTAAAGAGACTGACAGCTTGGTGCAAGGACAACAGACTGCACCTTAACACTGCAAAAACAAAGGAGATTGTCGTCGACTTCAGGAGGAACAAGACGGTGCCGCCCCCCCTATGCATCGAAGGCGTGTGTGTGGAGAGGGTCCACACGTTCAAGTTCCTGGGAGTACAGATCTCCGACGACCTTTCTTGGACTCACAACACCACAGCAGTGGTAAAGAAGGTCCACCAGCGTCTGCACTTCCTGAGAGTCCTCAGGAAATTCAACCTGGACAGGAAGCTGCTGCTAGCCTTCTACCACTCGTCCATTGAGAGCCTGTTGACGTACTGTGTCTCCACCTGGTACAGCGGCTGCACTGAGGCCGACAGAGTGAGGCTCCAGAGGACAGTCAAAACAGCGCAAAGGATTATTGGCTGCCCTCTCCCCTCACTGTCGGACATCTACACCGCCCGGTGCCTCAGAAGGGCTCTCAACATCGTCAAAGACAATACCCACCCAAACTCACACCTGTTCGACCTGTTGCCCTCTGGCAGGCGCTACAGATGCATCAAATCGAGGACCAATAGACTGAGAAACAGTTGCTTTCCGAGAGCCATCTCCATTCTGAACTCTCACACACACACGAGAACACCCTTACCTTGCAGAACAGCATCGTGATGTGTTTTTATATACCCTATTCTGTACTAAATTCCATTGCACTCTCTTATTTATTAATCTAATTTATATATTTGTCTGTCTTATTGTTGTATTGCACTGGAGAGGGGAGCCTTCTAATCTCGTTGCACACTTGAGTACAATGACAATAAAGGGATTTCTAATTCTAATTCTAATTCTACTACGCATAGGAATGACTGATTGTAGTCATGGTCTTTACTGATTTATGATATTATTTTCACATGCTAAAGTTATATTACTTAGTTTATAAATGTGTGAACATAGTATTTTCATGACCTACACTCACATTCACATCATAATAATAATAATAATAATAATGCCTTTATTAGTCCCACAATGGGGAAATTCGAGATTCAAACCCAGGCCTCCTGGGGAGACTGGGTCCTGAACGCGGCGCCTTAGACCACTCGGCCATCCTGGCAGCCACGAGATTCGAACCCAGGCCTCCTGGGGAGACTGGGTCCGGAACGCGGCGCCTTAGACCACTCGGCCATCGTATTCAGTCTGCACATTACAAACTGATGACAAGCCAGACAGCACTTCATGGACAAATATGACAAAGCACATTCTCCACATAGGACATAGAGATGCAAACATACCAAATTGGGCACTGGATTTAGTTTTAAAATCGCTGCATTGGCTCCCCGTGTGTTTCAGGGTTGATTTTAAGGTTCTTCAATTAGTTTTTAAATGCCTTAACGGTCTTGGGCCATCCTCGCGGACCCTGAGGTCCTCTGGCACCGGCCTGTTAATTATTCCTCGGGTGAGGACTGGAACACATGGCGAGGCTGCATTCAGCCATTCTGGTCCTCGTCTATGGAATAGCCTGCCGGAGGACATCAGGTCCGCAGAGACTGTTGATATTTTTAAAAGGAGGCTCAAGACCAGACCTGGGCATTGCACGGCCCGCGGGCCACATCCGGCCCGCCGGGTGGCACTGACTGGCCCGTATGACAGACCTGGGCATTGTATGGCCCGGGCCACATACCTTTGGTTGACTCTGACCGCGAGTGTAAGGTTAATTGGAAATTTCAAAATAAACATACTTTTTAATTTCACCTCATTCATGGGCGAAAGCTGCACTGCTTTTATTCTGAAATTGTTTTTTTTTTTTATTCCCGCACAATGTGCGTCGCACATAATGACGTAATGCGTTTATCAAGACATGCGCGCGATTGAATCACAACAAGACAACGTTCGTCCTCAAAAATGTCCGCTCAGGCTACAAAAAGAAAGGTAGATGCCGAATGTAGAATTTTCAACAAAAATTGGACAGCGAAGTATTTATTTACTGAAGTTAGAGGTAAAGCTGTGTGTTTAGTTTGCGGGGAGCAGATCGCCGTGTTGAAGGACTACAATTTGAGTCGGCATTACCAGACGAAACATGCAGAGAAATATAAAAACGGCACCAGATAACAATGAACTGGGACACTTTTTCTCAAAATCACAGTTCAGTGACAGTCAATATGTTGTATCTTGCTTAATGTTTGGTGCAAAAAGACAATATTGTGATGTCTTTAAAATGCTCAGAACCTTTACACAACTATCCAACAGTATATGGAACTCAAAATGTGTTTTGAAGTGAATGTGACAGAATATGTTTACTAATATGAGTCACAAATAGTAAAAAATGTTAATATTATGTCTACCATTGTGTTGAGAAATTTGAATGAATACATTTTTGTAAGGCAACCTCATTTTTTCAGTTTATTTGGTATTTAGTTTCATTGCTTAACTTTAATGCCAGCTTGTCAAAACAGTGCTATTTACTGCTTTTTAAAAAAGAAATACAATTAATATTATGCAGAATTGAGTTCAGCCTTTTGGCCCGGCCCTCCACAATATTTAATGTTTCTTATGTGGCCCCATGGAAAAAATAATTGCCCACCCCTGCTCAAGACTCACCTTTTTTGTTTGGCTTTTAAATAATTTATCTTAGTCTTTTAATTCAGGATTGTCATTTTATATATTATCATTGTCTTTAATTTTTTTTAGCTTCTTTGTCTTTTAGTATCATCATTTTTCTTATATATTTTAGCTGCGTCGTTTTATATTATTGTCTTTTAATTTTTAGCTTCTTCTCTGTCTTTTAGTATCATAATTTTTCTTATATATTTTAGCTTCGTCTTTTTATATTATTGTCCTTTAATTTTTAGCTTCTTTTTTGTTTAGCATTATCATTTTCTTTTATATATTTTAGCTCCAGTGTTTCCTCAAGGGGGGCCTCCGCGCTGGGAGGTGTGGCTGGCCTTCTCACAGGGGGCTTCATCCCGGAGGCTCCTTAGGCCCGGCGGACCGGGGCCCTCTGCACTATGTGTAGGGTCTACCCCGGTCAGTCTGGGCTAGGGGTCTGTGTGTTGGCGCAGCTCCCTGTGGGCGTGAGCCGTCATCCCTCTCAGCGCGGATGACCTACCCTGGGTACATTTTCTCATATGGTTTCTCTGTGCCTTACCCTGTCTTTCTACTAAGATGGTTTATTAAGTTGTGTGAATGCGAGTGTTCTGTGTGTGTGCGAGTTCAGGCGTGTATGTGGATGTGTCTTGTGTTTATGTTGAGTGGGTGGAATGGGTTTTAGTTTTTCGTTGTAATTTGGATGTTTTTATTGTACAGCACTTTGAGCCGCATTTTATGTATGAAAAGTGCTCTTATAAATAAAATTTGATTGATTGATTGGAGGGTTCAAGGGGACGCCATTGCAAAAACACATTCTGAAAGACATAATTTGATTTTGGAGCACACATACATGCACACTGACAAGATTACAGGGGAATACCAGCAGAAGAGACGGAGAGACTGCCCGCCGGAGAAGGCCAGCCGTGGAATACCAGTCTTGGGGACCAGCTGGGAATCAACCATCCAGACAATGATTAATCTGGAGAGGACCTTCCCTTGGACGTAGACCCGTGCCGGGGGAAGAATGTGAGGCTGGGCTGAGATAACGCACGACTCTTTTCGACTGTGCTTGCCCAAGTACATTTTCTCATGAGATTAAGAAAAAGCCGCTCAGTACTATTTCCTGAACCTCCGCCCTATTTCCTACCTACCATTCATTTCAAAAGTCCTAGATAATGTAGTCGCCACTCAACTCCACTCTCATCTCACCTGCAATAACCCTTTCAGTCCGGTTTCCGTGCACTTCACAGCACTGAATCAACTCTACTCAAGGTCACCTCTGCTCTCCTCATTGCAGCTGACTCAGATTCATTCTCCATTGTCATCCTTCTTAACCTGACTGCGGCCTTTGACACCATCTCACACACCATCCTTCTCAAAAGACTTTCTTCCATCGGCATCACCCACACCGCCCTCAACTGGTTCCATTCATACTTCAAAGACCGCACTCAGTTCATCCAGCTTAAATATTTCTCATCAAAGTCCCTCCCAGTCACCTCAGGTTTGCCCCAAGGCTCGGTCCTGGCCCCCCTATTATTTATCATATACCTCCTTCCCCTTGGCAGTTTTCCCATTCCTGTTGGCCCCTCCATTGTTTTCCCATCCCCTCAGGTCAAGAGTCTGGGTGTCATCCTTGACAGCACTCTATCTTTCCATAAGCATAATAACACAACCCGGTCAGCCTACTTCCATCTGCACAATATCAGTCAACACCGCCCCTCCCTTTTTCCCTCATCCACTTCTATTCTGGTCCAAGTCGAGTCAAGTCAATTTTATGTGTATAGCCCTTAATCACAGACAGTCTCAAAGGGCTTTACATAACCACAATCAACATCCACTGATCTTAACCCCCAGGAGGGCAAGGAAAAACTCAAAACCCCATTGGGGGAAAAGTGAGAAAACTTGAGAAGGGACCACAGATGGGGGGGAAACCCCCTTCCAGGATGACCAGGCTGCTTTGGATGCCAAGTGGGCAACATTTGACACATACAATGATGCTATACAATGTTAGATGAGATAATGTGAGAGTCAATTAAATGAAGTGCTGCAGGAAGATGACTTTAGTGGAGTGGGTCCTCATCCAGGACCGTAATCGCCATGGCAGCATATCCGAGGTTGAGCCTTTGATCTTGAAATAGTCAGTTTGGGGTAAATTCAGAACAGCCACTTCCAAGTGAATCACCATCACCTAATTCCCAAGCCGTGGAATTGGGAACAGAAAAAAAAGAACAGAAATAGTAAACAGGCCAACAAGTAGTTCAACGAAGTGCTGAAATATAGGGAAATCAGAAGAGGTGCTGCATGAAGACGACTTCGGCAGAGAAGGTCCCTCCCCGGTTGGTCAGTGCCGTAATCTTCATAGCAGGTCACCATCACCTAATTCCCAAGCAGGGGAAGAGGGGGCAGAAAAGAGGAGAAGCCGCAGTAAACAGGCCAACAAATAATTAAATTAGATGCTAAAGTATATAAATAAATGTCGCGCTGCAGGAAGACGACATCACTGGAACAGGTGCATGCCCAGTTTGTCAATGCCTTAAACTTCCTAGTGGGTGACCGTCACCTAATCCCCCAGCCGGGGAAAAGGGGGCAGAAAAGAGAAGATAAGAGAAAAAGCGGCAGTAAACAGGCCAACAAATAGTTCAACTAAATGCACAAGAGTATAAATGCGTCTTTAATAGTGTTTTGAACATTTCTACTGAGGTGGCGCCTCTAATACCTGAGGGTAGTACATTCCAAAGCATTGGTGCCCGAATAGAGAACGCTCTAGAACCTGTGGACTTCTTTTTGGCTCGCGGGATCACTAAAAGACCAGCATTTTGTGAGCGAAGGTTTCGGGACGGAACATATGGTACCACGAGGTCAACGAGATAGGAAGGTGCTAAGCCATGCAATATTTTATAGGCAAGTAGCAGAACTTTAAAATCACATCTCAAGTGGACCGGAAGCCAATTCAAATTGGCAAGTATCGGGGTAATATGATCAAACTTTCTCGTTCTAGTCAAGAGTCTAGCTGCTGCATTTTGAACTAACTTTTAATACTAGACATGGGGAGACCCGAGAGCAAAACGTTACAATAGTCGAGGCGAGACGTAACAAACGCATGGATTAAGATTTTTGCATCACAGGTTGATAGAATTGGGCGAATTTTAGCAATGTTACGCAGATGAACAAATGCAGTTCTAGTAATATTTTTAATGTGCATTTGAAACGACATAGTTGTGTCAAATATAAGACCGAGATTTTTTGTTGAATCCTTTTGGGCAATTTATCGATACTCATAGTGGTGTCTTTGAAAAAGGTACAGATGACGCGCTGGTCCAATGATCAGCATCTCGGTTTTATCTGAGTTAAGACGCAAAAAATTGAAAGACATTCATAGTTTAATTTCGGCAAGGCATGCCTCTAATTTATAGCAATCACACGGATTCGTTATATCCAACGGCATGTATAATTGCGTATCATCAGCATAACAATGAAAACTAATGTGATATTTCCGTATAATATCACCAAGCGGTAGCATCTAGTACCAATCCCTGCGGAACTCCGCGTGTGATCTTACAAAGATCAGAAGACGCATTGCCATGAATTACACGGTGCGTCGTCTCCGACAGATACGAATTAATCCAAGAAAGCGCTGAACCTGAAATGCCAACACAAGTTTCAAGGCGTTTTAATAATATGTTATGATCAAGTGTCAAAAGCGGCGCCAAGATCGAGTAAGAGTAATACAGTGAACCCTCGGTTATCGCGGTTAATGGGGACCTCGTAGCGGTTGCTGCTCGGGCCCTAATAATAATTTCTACAAAAACAATAGGGACCTCGCCGCCGTCGCAGCTCGGGCCCTAATAACAATTTCTAGAAAAACAATAGGGACATCGCAGCGGCCACTGCTCGGGCCCTAATAATAATAATAAAAATAATGATTTCCACAAAAACAATGGGGACCTCGTAGCGGTCGCTGCTCGGGCCCTAATAATAATTTCTACAAAAACAATAGGGACCTTGCCGCGGTCGCTGCTCGGGCCCCAATAATAATTTCTACACAAAGTCCATTGTGGTGACCCGCCCCCTTTTAAGAAAATTCAAAGTGGCCGACTTCCTGTAAAACCTAGCTCATTGCTCCAAGAGACTTTTTTGTAGGTCTTGGTCTTATACATACAGTGAACCCTCGCTACTTCGCGGTTCACCTTTCGTGGGTTCAGTGCTTCGCGGGTCTAAAAAATATTCGGGGGCATTGTAGTTTCGCCGAGCGGCACGACAGGGCGCTGGAGCGGTTAGACGGCCGGCGTGCGCCGAAGAAGAGCGTGGGCGAAGAGGAGAGTGGACGAAGAAGAGCACGTTCCCCCGGACACGATCGGTGGCGACGTTTCGCGCGGTTCGGACCGTACCAGAGCTCCGGCCGGCGTGCGTGGCAGTTAAGCCGTAGAGGAGCACCTTCCTGTTAAGGATGTTTCTATCAAAACAAGCCTGAACAAATGAATCAACCAGCCAAGATTGTCTGTCATTTACGCGCGGGGCAGCCCTCGAACTCCGAGGCGAAGCCAGCGTGTTCGACTGCACACATGGTTTTTATTTGCATCAGCATAAGCAATTTGAATATGCAATACATACAGAATGGAAAACTTGACATTTGACTCCATCCCACTTGCCCACCCTCTTCCTGCCTATTCTAACGGTTTCAGCTTACAAGACACCTTTTGTTCATACTTCTGCTTATTCTAACAGCAAAAGTTCACTCTGAACTTCATTTGACCTGTGTAGTGTATTTTCACAAGGCTTAACGTGTTGAACTTATTTTATGGCCATGACGATATTGTTGCTTTAGAAATACCAAGCCTTGTGTTGGACCTCCCTAAATGCAGAAGTTACAGCCTTAAGAGGCCTCGGGCCCCAACATTATCTACGAAGGGTTAAAGAGGTCATCAACACCCCAAGGGAGGTGTTTACAGAAAAGGGTTCTGGCGTTGGGGAGTCACATTCGCGAGGAGGCCGTACCTGGCACCCGTAGCTGTCGAAAGTTTAATTAGAGGCCAGAAAGATACGAATGCATGTGCAACAAAGGGGGCCTGTAAGATTAGTTATAGTTTGAAACTTGCTAAGATGACAAACTAAACAACAAAACTAACAGATGAACATACAAACTTAAATTTCTTTAACATATCCCACCTGTTTATCAAGTTTCAAATCTCATCATCAAAGGCTGTCGCTTGAGGGGGGAGAAAAACTACCCAAAAACTCAAAAATTCTTGGAGAAAAGGGTAGAAACCCATGCCCCGAACGAGAAGCCCAAAAAAATAATAACAATTAAAAGATAATAAAGCAAAGCTAATGCAGTTTTTGGTCCAATACATGTATGTACAAAATAAACCCGGAACATCAAACATTCACAACTGCAACTCTTTTCTGTGATGCAAGTTACATGAATCAGTGACCTTGAGCGTTTTTTCAGAGGCTGCAGGTTTTATTTGATGTGCGTGTAGTCAGCAGTCTGCGCCTGTGCAACTCGTCTGCGTTTGACGTTGTCCTGGTCTCGAGGTTGTGCGCTGACCAGGCACAGCCCTGCAAGGAAGTAGATGATGCATCTGGTCGACAGGGCAGTGCCCAGTTGCTGTTCGGCGGCTTGCTCCATCCTTCCGAGAGGGGTGTGTTTGCCACGGAAAACCCTCTTTCCAACTGTGGTCTTTTGTTGGTACATTGGAGTGTACGTGGTGGAGATCCTCTCCAAGGGACTTGCGTCGCTCAGCCTTCAGCAGGGACCGGAGAAGCTTGCACTGCGACTGATGGTTCCAGCCGCCACGCCCCTCGACCTTTGCTGCCGTCGGGGTCACTGCAATCACCTGATGAGGGCCGTCCCAGCGTTCACTGTCCCAACGAGGTCGTTTCAGCACCTTGAGGAAGAGTTGGTCTCCCACATGGACGTGGTTTATCTGTGGATCAAAACACACTGGCCAGTAATTGTGGTCAAACATGTCTTTCATGTGGACTGGGACAGATGTGCCAGTCGCTGGTGGTTCTGATGAACCTGAGAGTCTATGTGTGAGGCCATATAGGATAAAAAGGGGATAGTGTCCTTCCTTCGGCTGGCACTATCCTCATTGCTGTGATTGAAACACAGTCTGGCCATTGTCTCTTTTTTTTTTCTTTGTCTTGATAAGTCAGTTCCATTCGTGCGTTCCACAAGTCCTGCAGACTGTATGCAAAATGACGCTTTGAGTCAATTTTGCAACAACTGTCCCACTTGTTACAAACATTATTCACAAAATGCATCATTTTCACTTTAAATCACTCTTGAAATTCCAAATGTCAGGATAATTCGATTACACAACACTTTTTCCAACTGTTTTAACATCATCATGTGTTGTTGGAAACAACGTAATCCATTTTGAAAACACATTAATTATAACCAAACAATATTGCAACCCAAACAACTAACACTTTGTCTAAAAAAAAGTTTTTTGTTGAAAAGTCTATATGTGGGAACAATTTCCTCAGCAATGTTTGCACCTTTTTTCTCCCAATGTGTGCATTCAATTAGTGGTGTATTTTTCCCTGGCGTGAGATCAAATTGTCAAGTTGATTTGCTGCGTGTGTGTGTGTGTGTGTGTGTGTGCATTACCCCTTGCTGCATTGTCAGCGAGGCAGTATTCAATTGTAATCGTTTCATTTTCTGTTCAGAAAATTTTGCATTTACAAATACTTATTTAGACGTGCTTTATGCACAACTTTTCTTTCATCTTTTGTGATTTTTTAAAACGCCGTTTGCCCAATGTCGACAGAACACATAAACATATATCTTGGCAGTCAGTCCAAATTGTAAAATGTTTTTTAGAAAACATCTTACAATTCTGGATCAGCACAGAAGTTTCTGCTGCTTGTCCTGCACATACAGATTTTAATATCCCTTGAAACAAAATGCTTTGTTAAAAAAAAAATTCCCACCCCTTTGCGGCCGTCAAAAAACTGTCTCTCCAGTCGGGAGAAAGGTGTCCAAGAGGTCAGGTCGCTGTTTGGTGGTAATTTGGACTCGGCTTCCACAGTCGTGTGGTGTGCCTTCTACTGGTGCGGGAAAAAGTGACGCTGGGCTGAGCGCACCTTATCAGTGTAATGTGACAATTAGGTCGCCGTGCAATGTGAATGTGGTGGGTGAAGGCTGCTTGATCCAATTGTTGTGACTAATATGCAAGTGATTTCATGAGCCCTGCGCGTCTGCAGCCACACAAGGTCATGAAACCATTTTTTGCAGTCACTGTTTGCTCAAATGGCTCATAGTAATTTGGTAGTGCTAATACATCTTAATCAATGAGTTCACACTTGACAAGTTCAAAAGCTTGTCAACCTCAAGTGTTCAAACATTTTTTTTTTCCTCAAATGTCATTGGCTTGTCATAAATGATGTCCAGCAATAGTCGTGTGATTTCTAAGTACTTTGCAATCCATGCCTGGCAATAATTGCGTACACCTATAAGGGACATCATTTACTTCTTTGTTATTGGTTTTAGGGCTCGGGCAACGCCTTCTTTTTGCTTGTCACCAAAAATGCGCCCCTTTTCAGTCAAAATGCGGCCTAAATATGTGACTTCCTTTTTTAACAGCTGCATCTCATCGGTTCAGTTTGATGACGCATTAAGTAATTCTCGAGGTCAAACATATGTTTAATATCTTCCTCAATGTCCTCACTGTTGTCACTGTCAGAGGGGGAATCCAGAGGTTTGGACATCAACTCGCAGTCCGAAGCCCCACTGGGGTCCCGGCCTAGTCATTCATTTTCCCAATCGTACACTTCCTTAAAACAAGTTCTCAAACCCTTCATTCATTATGTAAATTACTCGTCTTCTCCTTGGCCGCCCTCGTGTGCAAGCCTATCCTAGACGCTCACAGCAGAAAAAGAAGGGAGGGGGGGGGCCTCACTGTTCATACGCCAATCACGCGGTCCCCAGGCAACCAAGCTGCCAGGGGTTACGCCCCCTACCAAAGGCTCCAGTTTACTGGCCACTCCTCCCTGCCAATTTACGAGCAGGCAATCTCAAGCCAATGGCAACAGCTCCTTCCCCCTAAACTTTCCGCTCGTTCCAATTCACTTACGCTTTCCTTCTGGCATCTGCCCAACCTACTTTACCTCTCAGTCATCTCCAACCCCCTCTTAACTTTCCGCTCATCCTATTTCACTTACGCTTTTCCTTCTCAACCTACCTTGCCTCTCAGTTAGAGAACCAAATTCTGCCCCCGCACCTCAGGTTTGACACCACTTAAAATTCAAAATCAGGAAACACCTATGCTTTTGCAAAGATTCCTCATGTTCACTTTCAAAACCTTCATTCCATCTTTCATAACACCTACTTCTCTCTTTCAATTCATGCAACCAACTCAGTGTCTTACATCCCTCAACCACATAGGTTCTCATTCTGTTACTCTATACAGTTTTCCACTTGCAAATCTGCCTATGACACCTTTCTCACTTGCCCTATCATTTGGACTTCATCAATCCTTTCTATGGAACATTAATTGTTCCTTTCCCTTTTCTACACATTCTTTTTCTTTCTTTACACATTCCTTTTCTTTTCTTATTAACTTCCAATCTCTACACTGCAAAGTTTCCCTGGACTTTACTATACTACCCAATACCCCAATTTTAGAAAATTGGACCAGTTTGTCAACACCTAGGGTGTTCTAAAAACTGGTTTCTCATCAGTAGGACAGCAACTCAATTTTCCTGTTGTGGCAATTCTCACTTCAACTTTTTCAGGTGGAGATTTCTTGTCTATTACATCCACAACAGTCTGCTGTTTATAATCCTACTGTATTACATGGGATAAAATACCAAGTGGTATTAGTAATCCCCAATCGCACACACTCCAGCTCACTGACTCAACCCCCACCCTTTCTCTTCTTTGTTCTCACACACACACATAGTCAGACTCAGACATATACACGGGCCCACAAAACAACACACACAGTTCTCAACATTGAACAGCTACAAACGAGAAGCTAATCAATATTTTTCAATTTCAACTAACCTACATTTTTCCTTTATTTCAAATTCGGAAAGTTGACAGTTAACTTCCTTCATCAATTCTGCCGCCATTTCTGACAGTCTTAATTGTTATGGTGTCTAGTTATGGTTCCTCAGTGTTGAGAAAAATTCAAATTGCCTGACTTTGGGTTGAATACCAAGCTTCTACTCCCAATTTGGAGCGGGTATTCCTGGGTGTTTTTACTCACAACCCTCGGTCAGTTTTAGATTTCTCAAACGTTGGACATTCATACAATACACATACACACTCACAGATTGATCAGTTCTGTGTCTGTGAAAATAGATAAACTATTTTCGTCTTCTATAAATAACAAACGTTGTACTATCACTTCCAAATATAGTAATAATTACATCTGTACTCTACCAGAAATAAGGACCCCTAAATCTGTCTTCCAGAAAAAACAACAGTTAATTCTGTACTATCCGAGCAGATATAATCAACTACACTTGTACTCTCTACCAGACAAGGAATGCCTTAATCTGCCTTCCAGAATAAACAACAGTTAATTCTGTACTGTCCGAGTCTTCCAACAAGTCTTCCAAAATAGCAAAGTTAAATCTGTATTTCTTCCAGAAAATAGCTAAGCTAAGATGTACTATCTCTTCGGGTAAAGGAACTCCCTGAAACCCTACTATCCTTCAAAAACCCAAAAAAGTTTTTTACTATCTGTTGTATACAACCACTGACCTGTGACAATCTCTCCGCTGGTCGAGACACTCGCGGTTCATGGATGAAGTCTGTGTTCTCTCCGGTGGAGGATGGCCGAGGACCGGCCTCCTGGAAGAGAGGACTTTTCACGATGGCGCCGTTTTCAGTCGTCGTCAATCGTCCACCGCAGATCACACGTTTTCATCCGGCATTCGAAGGACCAAGTAATGTTAAGGATGTTTCTATCAAAACAAGCCTGAACAAATGAATCAACCAGCCAAGATTGTCTGTCATTTCCGCGCGGGGCAGCCCTCGAACTCCGAGGCGAAGCCAGCGTGTTCGACTGCACACATGGTTTATATTTGCATCAGCATAAGCAATTTGAATATGCAATACATACAGAATGGAAAACTTGACATTTGACTCCATCCCACTTGCCCACCCTCTTCCTGCCTATTCTAACGGTTTCAGCTTACAAGACACCTTTTGTTCATACTTCTGCTTATTCTAACAGCAAAAGGGAGCATGTTCACTCTGAACTTCATTTGACCTGTGTAGTGTATTTTCACAAGGCTTAACATGTTGAACTTATTTTATGGCCATGACGATATTGTTGCTTTAGAAATACCAAGCCTTGTGTTGGACCTCCCTAAATGCATAAGTTACAGCCTTAAGAGGCCTCGGGCCCCAACATTATCTACGAAGGGTTAAAGAGGTCATCAACACCCCAAGGGAGGTGTTTACAGAAAAGGGTTCTGGCGTTGGGGAGTCACATTCGCGATGAGGCCGTACCTGGCACCCGTAGCTGTCGAAGGTTTAATTAGAGGCCAGAAAGATACGAATGCATGTGCAACAAAGGGGGCCTGTAAGATTAGTTATAGTTTGAAACTTGCTAAGATGACAAACTAAACAACAAAACTAACAGATGAACATACAAACTTAAATTTCTTTAACACTTCCCCGGGCACGGGCGGTGCCAAGCGGCCCCTAAGTTTAACCAAATGGAAGCTCCGGAGGAGGAGGGCATGCTCGCGTCACAGTAAGCCGAAGAGGAGCACCTTCCCCGGGCACGGGCGGTTCCAAGCGGCCCCGAAGTTTAACCGAATGGAAGCTCCGGAGGAGGAGGGCATGCTCGCGTCACAGTAAGCCGAAGAGGAGCACCTTCCCCGGGCACGGGCGGTTCCAAGCGGCCCCTACGTTTAACTGAATGGAAGCTCCGGAGGAGGAGGGCATGCTCGCGTCACAGTAAGCCGAAGAGGAGCACCTTCCCCGGGCACGGGCGGTGCCAAGCGGCCCCTAAGTTTAACCGAATGGAAGTTCCGGAGGAGGTCGGGCGTGTGTCACAGTTAAGCCGAATTGGAGCACCTCTTGCGCCCGGGCACGAGCGGAGCGCGAGGCTGTCCGTTATGAAAGAATAAATAAATAAAGAATGCCACCTTTTTTTCACAGGGCACACCGGACGGCGTACCATCAGGTTAAAGTCGGAGTAATTAAATAAATACAAAAAGAATGGCTGGGGAATAAAAAAATAATACGTTTTAATAATAATTTGGTTTTTTTGTTATAACATGAATTTCACTCTCTCTCTCTCTCTCTCTCCCCGTATATATATATATATATATATATAAATATAAATATTTATATATTTATTATATATATTGTATATTTTTTTTAAGCATTTTTGAAGGTGCGCCGCTACTTCGCGGATTTTCAGTTTTCGCGGGTGGTCTCGGTCCCCATTAACCGCGATAACCGAGGGTTCACTGTACTCCATAAAATTTACAAAAAGCGAGGTGAAACACTCAACCAGGGCTGCTTTTTTGAACATTTCTCGAGGGCCATGGCGAGCCATTTCAAAAAAGCTGCACAACTAACGTATAAAATATTGATAAATTTGCTCTGCCTGATGTGTGTGTCAAGTTTCACGAGTTGTCGTTCATATTTAGAACCTCATAATCAGCGTTGTTTTATTGCCGAACCGTGCAATGCCACTCCCACAACTTTTCACGAAAAAGGATGAATTTCGTATTGTGACATCCTCATGGCCGAAACAGTCCTCCGAGCATATATGAGGGCGACCTTGTTGAGTTGCACGGAGAAAAACATCCAAGAAAATAACTTGTATTAGCTTTTACCAGTTGGTGGCGCTACTACTACGATGAAAAATAAGTTGGTAGATGTCTTCAGGGCTGAAGTATCCTCAAATGTGTACAACTTCGAGAAGATAGGATCATCTGAGTCATGTTGCCGGAGCTTTTGTTGCCACAAAGTACAATCGGACTTTTCAGCACCGTAATAGCCACGCCTTTTGCCAAAACGTCACAAACTCGGCAGAGAGTAAGATCATTGTCTTGAGTCTTTTCTGACTAATTTTCAGTCGGATTCGTCAAAAGGGCACCGTGCAGTACGTGAAAATTAAAATAAAACAAATTTTTGATTCCACTTGGCGGCGCTGTGTGTATAACAAAATAATAACATTAAGATGTCTTCAGGTCGGGACATTTTATTTACAGGTGAAGGTTTGGATTTTTAGGAGCATGTGCAGGGGAGTTATTAAGCATTCATTTATTTGTATTAGGTTCATTTTGTCTTCTTATTATTGATATTTGACTGATTCATTAAAAGCAGACAATTATGTTTTAGGTAAATTTTTTACCTGACATGTTTCGGCGAGTCTTTCGCCTTCTTCAGAGTGTCGCATAATGGTGTCTTGAGACCCGTCTTTATCAGCTGATGTTCCATGAGGGTGTGACTTACCTGTCAAAAAAATTAAAAATCAGAGCAGTAAAAGAATAAGCACAACATGAACATTACAAATCAGCAATCACTGACCACTGCAAAAGGGAAAACCACATCATGGACCGGGAGAAGGGCAGGGTCATCCGCACCGAAGAGAACAAACAACAGCGCTGGATCAGAGAGGCCATTGAGATCTGCAAGCGAGGCATAAAAACCATGAACAGAGACAAGGGAGCCTTCATCCTCTCTACCACCTGGAGCAGCATCTTGGCGGAGTGAACGGACAGCGGGGGGTGTGACTTGCCTTCATTCTTGTGACAGGTAAGTCACGCCCTCATTGAACATCAGCTGATAAAGACGGGTCACAATACACCATCATGTGACACTCTGAAGAAGGCGAAAGACTTTCGTATTGTGACATCCTCAAGGCCTAAACACTCATCCGAGCAAATATAAGGTAGATTTTGTGAACCTGCCCGGAGAAAAACATCAACGAAAATAATTTGTATTTGTTTTAACCAGTTGGTGGCGCTACCACTGCGATCAAAAATAAGTTGGCAGCCGTCTTCAGGGCCTGAATATCCTCAAATGTGAAAAACTTCGAGAAGATGGATCATCTGAATCATTTTGCAGGAACTTTTGTTGCCACGGAGAATAATCAGACTCTGCGGCACCGCAATAGCCACGCCCTTCGAAGGAAAGTCACAAAAATAGGGATAGCGTAAGATCAATGTCTTGAGTCTTTTCTAGCCAATTTTCAATCGGATTCGTTAAAAGGGCACCGTGCAGTACGTCAAAATGTAAAAAATGATATTGATTGGCGCAAGGTGTATAACAGAATATAAACATATAGATGTCTTCAGGTACCGACTCTTTATGTACATGTGAAGTTTTGGATTTTTAGCAGCATGTGCATGAGAGTTATTAAGCATTTTGTCCATTGCGGCGAAGGAAATCTTAAGTGAAAACTTCGAAGCCCCGCCCCCGTCATATAGTATTTTGGAAACAAAAGATTTTAGCCCCAGTGTTTGTCCCAGGTCTTAAGATGCTACAGACAGAATTTTAAGGCAATCAGATGAAGCCTTTAGGATCAGGGTGCAAAAGAATGACCCATGTAAACATGCAAAAAAGGGCAAAAGTCGGACTTTCAAAAATTCATAACTCACTTCCTGTTCATATTAGACGTTAAAATATCAAATTTTTCGCCATGCCCGATGAGACTGCCAAGTTTGGTGAGTTTTTGTGCATGTTTCGGGGGTCAAAAATGCGATCGAACAATCGGAAAAATAATAATAATAATAATTTCAACAAAAACAATAGCGACTTCGCAGCGGTCGCTGCTCAGGCCCTAATAATAATAATAATAATAATAATAAAAGTAATAATATTTTCTACAAAAACAATAGGGACCTCGCAGCCGTCGCAGCTCGGGCCCTAATAACAATTTCTAGAAAAACGATAGGGACCTCGCAGCGGTCACTGCTCGGGCCCTAATAATAATAATAATAATAATTTCCACAAAAACAATGGGGACCTCGTAGCGGTTGCTGCTCGGGCCCTAATAATAATTTCTACATAAACAATAGGGACCTCGCCGCGGTCGCTGCTCGGGCCCCAATAATAATTTCTACACAAAGTCCATTGTGGTGACCCGCCCCTTTTAAGTAAATTGAAAATGGCCGACTTCCTGTAAAACCTAGCTCATTGCTCCAAGAGACTTTTTTGTAGGTCTTGGTCTTATACATACAGCGAACCCTCGCTACTTCGCGGTTCACCTTTCGCGGGTTCAGTGCTTCGCGGGTATAAAAAATATTCGGGGGCATTGTAGTTTCGCCGAGCGGCACGACGGGCGCTGGAGCGGTTAGACGGCCGGCGTGCGCCGAAGAAGAGCGTGGGCGAAGAGGAGAGTGGACGAAGAAGAGCACGTTCCCCCGGACACGATCGGTGGCGACGTTTCGCGCGGTTCGGACCGTACCAGGGCTCCGGCCGGCGTGCGTGGCAGTTAAGCCGTAGAGGAGCACCGTCCCCGGGCACGGGCGGTGCCAAGCGGCCCCTAAGTTTAACCGAATGGAAGCTCTGGAGGAGGAGGGCATGCTCGCGTCACAGTAAGCCGAAGAGGAGCACCTTCCCCGGGCACGGGCGGTTCCAAGCGGCCCCTAAGTTTAACCAAATGGAAGCTCCGGAGGAGGAGGGCATGCTCGCGTCACAGTAAGCCGAAGAGGAGCACCTTCGCCGGGCACGGGCGGTTCCAAGCGGCCCCTAAGTTTAACCGAATGGAAGCTCCGGAGGAGGCGGGCATGCTCGCGTCACAGTAAGCCGAAGAGGAGCACCTTCCCCGGGCACGGGCGGTGCCAAGCGGCCCCTAAGTTTAACCGAATGGAAGCTCCGGGGGAGGAGGGCGGGCGTGTGTCACAGTTAAGCCGAATTGGAACACCTCTTCCGCCCGGGCACGAACGGAGCGCGAAGCTGTCAGTTATGAATGAATAAATGAATAAATAAATAAATAAATAAAGAATGCCACCTTTCATTTCACAGGGAACACCGGACGGCGTACCAGCAGGTAAAAGTCGGAGTAATTAAATAAATACAAAAAGAATGGCTGGGGAATAAAAAAATAATACGTTTTAATAATAATTTGTTTTTTTTGTTATAACATGAATTTCACTCTCTCTCTCTCTCTCTCTCCCCGTATATATATATACATACATATATATATATATATATATATATACATATATATATATACATATATATATATATATACATATATATATATATATACATATATATATATATATACATATATATATATATATATATATACATACATATATATATATATATATATACATATATATATATATATATATATATATATATACATATATATATATATATACATATATATACACATATATATATACATATATATATATATACATATATATATATATATACATATATATACACATATATATATACATATATATACACATATATATATACATATATACATACATATACACATATATATATACATATATATATACATATATACATACATATACACATATATATATACATATATATACACATATATATATACATATATACATACATATATATATATACATACATATATATATATACATACATATATATACATACATATACATACATATATATATATATATATATATATATACATATATATATATACATATATATATATATATATATATATACACATATATATATATATATATATATATATACATATATATATATATATACATACATATATATACATATATATATATATATACATATATACATATATATACATACATATATATACATATATATATATATATACATATATACATATATATATATATATATATATACATACACCCAAACTCACACCTGTTCGACCGGTTGCCCTCTGGCAGGCGCTACAGATGCATCAAATCAAGGACCAATAGACTGAGAAACAGTTTCTTTCCGAGAGCCATCTCCATACTGAACTCTCACACACACACGAGACCACCCTAACCTTGCAAAACAGCATTGTGATGTGTTTCTATATGCCCTATTCAGTACTGAATTCCATTGCACTGTCGTATTTATTTATCTAATTTATATATTGTCTGTATTATTGTTGTATTGCACTGGAGAGGGGAGCCCTCTAATCTCGTTGCACACTTGAGTACAATGACAATAAAGGGATTTCTATTTCTATTCTATTCTTTTTTTAACTTTTCTCGAGGGCCATGGCGAGCCATTTCAAAAAAGCTGCACAACTAACGTATAAAATATTGATAAATTTGCTCTGCCTGATGTGTGTGTAAAGTTTCACGAGTTGTCGTTCATATTTAGAACCTCATAATCAGCATTGTTTTTTTGCCGAACAGTGCAATGCCACTCCCACAACTTTTCACGAAAAAGGATGAATTTCGTATTGTGACATCCTCATGGCCGAAACAGTCATCCGAGCATATATGAGGGCGACCTTGTTGAGTTGCACGGAGAAAAACATCCAAGAAAATAACTTGTATTAGCTTTTACCAGTTGGTGGCGCTACTACTACGATGAAAAATAAGTTGGTAGATGTCTTCAGGGCTGAAGTATCCTCAAATGTGTACAACTTCGAGAAGATAGGATCATCTGAGTCATGTTGCCGGAGCTTTTGTTGCCACAAAGTACAATCGGACTTTTCAGCACCGTAATAGCCACGCCTTTTGCCAAAACGTCACAAAATTCGGCAGAGAGTAAGATCATTGTCTTGAGTCTTTTCTGACTAATTTTCAGTCGGATTCGTCAAAAGGGCACCATGCAGTACGTGAAAATTAAAATAAAAACACATTTTTGATTCCACTTGGCGGCGCTGTGTGTATAACAAAATAATAACATTAAGATGTCTTCAGGTCGGGACGTTTTATTTACAGGTGAAGGTTTGGATTTTTAGGAGCATGTGCAGGGGCGTTATTAAGCATTCATTTATTTGTATTAGGTTCATTTTGTCTTCTTATTATTGATATTTGACTGATTCATTAAAAGCAGACAATTATGTTTTAGGTTAATTTTTTACCTGACATGTTTCGGCGAGTCTTTCGCCTTCTTCAGAGTGTCGCATGATGGTGTCTTGAGACCCGTCTTTATCAGCTGATGTTCCATGTGGGTGTGACTTACCTGTCAAAAAAATGAAAAATCAGAGCAGTAAAAGAACAAGCACTGTCAGGACTCGCCGGTCGGCGAGGAGGAGGTGGACCCAAAAGGCGAGGAGGCAGAGAGGTCAGTAACGTGAAGGGAATTTATTAACTGAAACAACCAGGGCAAACAATGTGGCAGGGTGAAAAATAACAAAAGACAAACTTAACGTGACCAGACTGGGAGGCAGGGCGAGGAACAACACTGAAAGACGGGAACGAAGAGGGGAACCAGAGCATGAACATGAACAAGGAGCAGAACGTGAACAAAGGTGGTCGTGGCTGTCCGTGATTTTCGGCAATGACCCGACATTGGGTTGAGAGCATGGAAGGCTTAAGTAGTCCGGTAATCAGGGGAGCAGATGGGGAGCAGGTGTGTGATCGTTGATGAGGAGCAGGTGCGTGGCTGGTGAGGGCGAGGTGCTGAGGGGAAACGCCCCTGCTCAGCTGATCAAAACAGACAGGAAAAGGCACATGGCAGGAAGGAGGGGAGAAAATAACAACAAAAACAATAACAAAAACCGCAAGCATATGAAAACAATAACAAAAGGCTGTCATGCCCGACGCGGATCATGACAGTACCCCCCCCTCAAGGGACGGATTCCAGACGTCCCAAAAAAAAGGAAAAGAAAAGAAAAGGAAAACCATGTCTAAGAACGAGGGTGGGCGGAAGGGGTCGGGAGGTGGGTCAACGACCCGTGATCGAGACCGGTCTGGCGGATTCCCGGGAGGCCAGACCAGCGAGTCTTTTCGTGACCCTTCAGGGGGCCGTGAGGGTGGCCAGGCCAGTGCGTCCCATTGGGGCCATTCAGGCGGACGTCCGGAACGACCCGAACGCCACATGAAGTCCGCTGATGGAGCTGGGGCGAGGAGCGGCGGCAGGCCATGGAACGTCGCCGAGTCAGGAACGTGGCGCGGCGGCTGGTCGTTGAACCCTGCCGAGACAGGAACGTGGAGCGGCGGCAGATTGTCGAGCCCCGCCGAGACAGGAACGTGGAGCGGCGGCTGGTCGTCGAGCCCCGCCGAGACAGGAACGTGGAGCGGCGGCTGGTCGTCGAGCCCCGCCGAGACAGGAACGCGGAGCGGCGGCTGGTCGTCGAGCCCCGCCGAGACAGGAACGTGGAGCGGCGGCTGGTCGTCGAGCCCCGCCGAGACAGGAACGCGGAGCGGCGGCTGGTCGTCGAGCCCCGCCGAGTCAGGAACGCGGAGCGGCGGCTGGTCGTCGAGCCCCGCCGAGTCAGGAACGTGGAGCGGCGGCTGGTCGTCGAACCCCGCCGAGTCAGGAACGCGGAGCGGCGGCTGGTCGTCGAGCGTCGCCGAGACAGGAACGTGGAGCGGCGGCTGGTCGTCGAGCCCCGCCGAGGCGGGAGCGTGGAGCGGCGGCTGGTCGTCGAGCGTCGCCGAGACCGGAACGTGGAGCGGCGGGTGGTCGTCGAGCCCCGCCGAGGCGGGAGCGTGGAGCGGCGGCTGGTCGTCGAGCCCCGCCGAGGCGGGAGCGTGGAGCGGCGGCTGGTCGTCGAGCGTCGCCGAGACCGGAACGTGGAGCGACGGCTGGTCGTCGAACCCCGCCGCGTCAGGAACGTGGAGCGGCGGCTGGTCGTCGAACACCGCCGAGACCGGAACGTGGGGCGGCGGCCCATCGTTGAACCCCGCCGACACAGGAACGCGGAGCGACGGCTGGTCGTCGATCCCTGCCGAGACAAGAACATGGAGCGGCGGTGGGTCGTCGTCCACCGCCGAGGCAGGAACCAAGAGCGGCCGCGGGCCGTCGAGCGCCGCCGGGGCCAAGGCGAGCAGTGGCGACGGGTCGTCGGATGCTGCCGCGGCCAGAGCGGGGCGCGGTGGTGGGTCCTCGTGCGTCGCCGAGACTGAGGCGTGACGCGGCGGCGGACCGTCGTCCATCGCGGGCACCGGAACCGGGAGCGGCGGCTGGTCGTCGACCCCTGCCGAGACAAGAATGTGGAGCGGCGGTGGGTCGCCGTCCACCGCCGAGGCAGAAACCAGGAGCGGCCGTGGGTCGTCGAGCGTTGTGCCGGAGCCAAGGCGAGCAGTGGCGACGGGTCGTCGGATGCTGCCGAGGCCAGAGCGGGGTGCGATGGTGGGTCGTCGTGCGTCGCCGAGGCTGAGGCGTGACTCGGCGGCGGACCGTCGTCCATCGCAGGCACCGGGACCGGGAGCGGCGGCGCTTCATCAGGCGCCGCTGGGACCGATACGGCAGGCGACTGCTCGTCGTCCACCACGGGTGCAGGGACCGGGAGTGACGGCTGCGGGCCGTGTTCTGCCAAAACGTGAGCTTGGAGCGGAGGCAAGGCGTGCCCCACCGGAACATGGGCTTGGGACGGACGCACAACGTGCTCCGCCGGAACGTGAGCTTGGGACGGACGCGCAGCGTGCTCCTCCTGAACGTGAACCTGGGTCGGAAGCAGGGTGTGCTTCCCCTGAACGTGGACTTGGGACGGACGCACAACGTGCTCCGCCTGAACGTGAGCTTGGGACGGACGCACAGCGTGCTCCGCCTGAACGTGAGCTTGGGACGGACGCACAGCGTGCTCCGCCTGAACGTGAACTAGGGACGGACGCCGGACGGGCTCCGCGTGAACGTGAACTTGGGTCGGGGGCAGGATGTGCTCCGCCTGAACGTGAACTTGGTTCGGGCGCACAGCGTGCTCCGCTGGATCGGGAGCTGGGATCGCCATTGGGGCCCCGGGACGGGGCTCGGCCGCTGACGGGGAGCCGGGACACGGCTCAGCAGCTGGCGGGGAGCCGGGACTGGGCTCAGCAGCTGGCGGGGAGCCGGGACTGGGCTCAGCAGCTGGCGGGGAGCCGGGACTGGGCTCAGCAGCTGGCGGGGAGCCGGGACTGGGCTCAGCAGCTGGCGGGGAGCCGGGACTGGGCTCAGCAGCTGGCGGGGAGCCGGGACTGGGCTCAGCAGCTGGCGGGGAGCCGGGACAGGGCTCAGCAGCTGGCGGGGAGCCGGGACAGGGCTCAGCAGCTGGCGGGGAGCCGGGACAGGGCTCAGCAGCTGGCGGGGAGCCGGGACTGGGCTCAGCAGCTGGCGGGGAGCCGGGACAGGGCTCAGCAGCTGGCGGGGAGCCGGAACGGGGCTCGGCCGCCTTCGAGGAGTCGGCACGGGACTCTGGAGGCTGCGGCTCGCATGGAGGCGGCGGGGTCCGTGCAGCGGGAGCTGCATTGGTCACTGCTGCAGGCGTGGAGGCGACAGCGGGCCGGGCGCAGCAGTCGATCCGGGCACAGCCGAACCGGGGGCCCTGATCCCTGTCAGCCTGCCGCCATAGGGAATCAGGAAAACGGGAGACCTGAGGGACCGTGACTGCGGGGGCTGGTGAACGCGAGCTAGGAGACGCCAGGGGAGCGTGATCCGGTGCTGAAACTGATGGTGAACGATGTGCGCGACGTGACCGTGACTTCCGGGATTTGGGACGTGAAGCGCGCGAGGGGGAGTGGGAGGTGGTCGCGAAAAACTCAAATGGCTCGGGGGGAGGAAGGTGACGGCTCAAAAATAACTCCGCGTTGCGCTGAGCGACTAAGAGAGTGGCAATATATTCAAAATCATAGTCGTGATCTGGATCGGAAAAAATGTGAGGGGCAAGGTGCTCAAAATCAAACTCGTGACCGGACTTACTCGAACCGTGAGGGGGTGAAAGGGCTTGGTGCTCAAAATCGTCCTCGTAATCCGAATCTATGATCAGGTGAGGGGGTATGACAGGCTGGTAATCGGTGCTGTAATCGGGGGGCAAAAGGGGAGAAACAGACGTCGAGCGGAAAATGGAACCTACTTGAAGGACACGGGGTTGGTCGGCAGGCTGAGGGGGGTTGTCCGTCCGGCGGCGTCATGGACAACAACATGAACATTACAAATCAGCAATCACTGACCACTGCAAAAGGGAAAACCACATCATGGACCGGGAGAAGGGCAGGGTCATCCGCACCGAAGAGAACAAACAACAGCGCTGGATCAGAGAGGCCATTGAGATCTGCAAGCGAGGCATAAAAACCATGAACAGAGACAAGGGAGCCTTCATCCTCTCTACCACCTAGAGCAGCATCTTGGCGGAGTGAACGGACAGCGGGGGGCGTGACTTGCCTTCATTCTTGTGACAGGTAAGTCACGCCCTCATGGAACATCAGCTGATAAAGACGGGTCACAAGACACCATCATGTGACACTCTGAAGAAGGCGAAAGACTTTCGTATTGTGACATCCTCAAGGCCTAAACACTCATCCGAGCAAATATAAGGTAGATTTTGTGAACCTGCCCGGAGAAAAACATCAACGAAAATAATTTGTATTTGTTTTAACCAGTTGGTGGCGCTACCACTGCGATCAAAAATAAGTTGGCAGCCGTCTTCAGGGCCTGAATATCCATGACGCCGCCGTGAGCCTCTCGCTGGGTCCTTCTTTGGTCGGGTCATTCTGTCAGGACTCGCCAGTCGGCGAGGAGGAGGTGGACCCAAAAGGCGAGGAGGCAGAGAGGTCAGTAACGTGAAGGGAATTTATTAACTGAAACAACCAGGGCAAACAATGTGGCAGCCGTCGCAGCTCGGGCCCTAATAACAATTTCTAGAAAAACAATAGGGACCTCGCAGCGGTCACTGCTCGGGCCCGAATAATAATAATAATAATAATTTCCACAAAAACAATGGGGACCTCGTAGCGGGCGCTGCTCGGGCCCTAATTATAATTTCTACATAAACAATAGGGACCTCGCCGCGGTCGCTGCTCGGGCCCCAATAATAATTTCTACACAAAGTCCATTGTGGTGACCCGCCCCCTTTTAATAAATTCAAAATGGCCGACTTCCTGTAAAACCTAGCTCATTGCTCCAAGAGACTTTTTTGTAGGTCTTGGTCTTATACATACAGTGAGCCCTCGCTACTTCGCGGTTCACCTTTCGCGGGTTCAGTGCTTCGCGGGTATAAAAAATATTCGGGGGCATTGTAGTTTCGCCGAGCGGCACGACGGGGCGCTGGAGCGGTTAGACGGCCGGCGTGCGCCGAAGAAGAGCGTGGGCGAAGAGAAGAGTGGACGAAGAAGAGCACGTTCCCCCGGACACGATCGGTGGCGACGTTTCGCGCGGTTCGGACCGTACCAGAGCTCCGGCCGGCGTGCGTGGCAGTTAAGCCGTAGAGGAGCACCTTCCCCGGGCACGGGCGGTGCCAAGCGGCCCCTAAGTTTAACCGAATGGAAGCTCCGGAGGAGGAGGGCATGCTCGCGTCACAGAAAGCCGAAGAGGAGCACCTTCCCCTGGCACGGGCGGTTCCAAGCGGCCCCTAAGTTTAACCGAATGGAAGCTCCGGAGGAGGAGGGCATGCTCGCGACACAGTAAGCCGAAGAGGAGCACCTTCCCCGGGCACGGGCGGTGCCAAGCGGCCCCTAAGTTTAACCGAATGGAAGCTCCGGGGGAGGAGGGTGGGCGTGTGTCACAGTTAAGCCGAATTGGAGCACCTCTTCCGCCCGGGCACGAGCGGAGCGCGAAGCTGTCAGTTATGAATGAATAAATGAATAAATAAATAAATAAATAAAGAATGGCACCTTTCATTTCACAGGGCACACCAGACGGCGTACCAGCAGGTAAAAGTCTGAGTAATTAAATAAATACAAAAAGAATGGCTGGGGAATAAAAAAATAATACGTTTTAATAATAATTTGTTTTTTTTGTTATAACATGAATTTCACTCTCTCTCTCCCCGTATATGTATATATATATATATATATATATATATATATATATATATTTATATATTATATTTATATATATATATATTTATATATTTATAAATATATATTATATATATTGTATTTTTTTTTTAAGCATTTTTGAAGGTGCGCCGCTACTTCGCGGATTTTCAGTTTTCGCGGGTGGTCTCGGTCCCCATTAACCGCGATAACCGAGGGTTCACTGTACTCCATAAAATTTACAAAAAGCGAGGTGAAACACTCAACCAGGGCTGCTCTGCATGTTGTGCTGGGCCACCTGGAACAACAGCGGAGCTATGCAAGGATGCTCTTTGTGGACTACAGCTCGGCATTCAACACGATCATCCCAGACATCCTCGTCGCCAAACTGGACACTCTCGGCCTCCCTGCCCTCACACGCATCTGGATTAAGGACTTTCTGACCAACAGACCCCAGACTGTGTTGCTCGGCCCCTACACGTCCTCCACCCTCATGCTGAGCACCGGTTCCCCCCAAGGATGCGTGCTGAGCCCTCTCCTGTACGCCCTCTACACCTACGACTGCAGCCCGGCCCACGGCAACAACACCATCGTCAAGTTTGCTGACGACACGACAGTGGTCGGTCTGATCTCGGAAGGTGACGAGACAGCCTACAGAGAGGAGGTAGGGAGACTGACAACTTGGTGCAAGGACAACAGACTGCACCTTAACTCTGCTAAAACAAAGGAGATTGTCGTCGACTTCAGGAGGAACAAGACGCTGCCGCCCCCCCTCTGCATCGAAGGCGTGTGTGTGGAGAGGGTCCACACGTTCAAGTTCCTGGGAGTACAGATCTCCGATGACCTTTCTTGGAGTCACAACACCACAGCAGTGGTAAAGAAGGTCCGCCAACGTCTGCACTTCCTGAGAGTCCTCAGGAAATTCAACCTGGACAGGAAGCTGCTGCTGGCCTTCTACCACTCGTCCATCGAGAGCCTGCTGACGTACTGTGTCTCCACCTGGTACAGCGGCTGCACTGAGGCGGACAGAGTGAGGCTCCAGAGGACAGTCAAAACAGCGCAAAGGATTATTGGCTGCCCTCTCCCCTCGCTGTCGGACATCTACACCGCCCGGTGCCTCAGAAGGGCTCTCAACATCGTCAAAGACAATACCCACCCAAACTCACACCTGTTCGACCTGTTGCCCTCTGGCAGGCGCTACAGATGCATCAAATCAAGGACCAATAGACTGAGAAACAGTTTCTTTCCGAGAGCCATCTCCATACTGAACTCTCACACACACACGAGACCACCCTAACCTTGCAAAACAGCATTGTGATGTGTTTCTATATGCCCTATTCAGTACTGAATTCCATTGCACTGTCGTATTTATTTATCTAATTTATATATTGTCTGTATTATTGTTGTATTGCACTGGAGAGGGGAGCCCTCTAATCTCGTTGCACACTTGAGTACAATGACAATAAAGGGATTTCTATTTCTATTCTATTCTTTTTTTAACTTTTCTCGAGGGCCATGGCGAGCCATTTCAAAAAAGCTGCACAACTAACGTATAAAATATTGATAAATTTGCTCTGCCTGATGTGTGTGTAAAGTTTCACGAGTTGTCGTTCATATTTAGAACCTCATAATCAGCGTTGTTTTATTGCCGAACAGTGCAATGCCACTCCCACAACTTTTCACGAAAAAGGATGAATTTCGTATTGTGACATCCTCATGGCCGAAACAGTCATCCGAGCATATATGAGGGCGACCTTGTTGAGTTGCACGGAGAAAAACATCCAAGAAAATAACTTGTATTAGCTTTTACCAGTTGGTGGCGCTACTACTACGATGAAAAATAAGTTGGTAGATGTCTTCAGGGCTGAAGTATCCTCAAATGTGTACAACTTCGAGAAGATAGGATCATCTGAGTCATGTTGCCGGAGCTTTTGTTGCCACAAAGTACAATCGGATTTTTCAGCACCGTAATAGCCACGCCTTTTGCCAAAACGTCACAAAATTCGGCACAGAGTAAGATCATTGTCTTGAGTCTTTTCTGAGTAATTTTCAGTCGGATTCGTCAAAAGGGCACCGTGCAGTACGTGAAAATTAAAATAAAAACAAATTTTTGATTCCACTTGGCGGCGCTGTGTGTATAACAAAATAATAACATTAAGATGTCTTCAGGTCGGGACGTTTTATTTACAGGTGAAGGTTTGGATTTTTAGGAGCATGTGCAGGGGCGTTATTAAGCATTCATTTATTTGTATTAGGTTCATTTTGTCTTCTTATTATTGATATTTGACTGATTCATTAAAAGCAGACAATTATGTTTTAGGTTAATTTTTTACCTGACATGTTTCGGCGAGTCTTTCGCCTTCTTCAGAGTGTCGCATGATGGTGTCTTGAGACCCGTCTTTATCAGCTGATGTTCCATGAGGGTGTGACTTACCTGTCAAAAAAATGAAAAATCAGAGCAGTAAAAGAACAAGCACAACATGAACATTACAAATCAGCAATCACTGACCACTGCAAAAGGGAAAACCACATCATGGACCGGGAGAAGGGCAGGGTCATCCGCACCGAAGAGAACAAACAACAGCGCTGGATCAGAGAGGCCATTGAGATCTGCAAGCGAGGCATAAAAACCATGAACAGAGACAAGGGAGCCTTCATCCTCTCTACCACCTGGAGCAGCATCTTGGCGGAGTGAACGGACAGCGGGGGGCGTGACTTGCCTTCATTCTTGTGACAGGTAAGTCACGCCCTCATGGAACATCAGCTGATAAAGACGGGCCACAAGACACCATCATGTGACACTCTGAAGAAGGCGAAAGACTTTCGTATTGTGACATCCTCAAGGCCTAAACACTCATCCGATCAAAAATAAGTTGGCAGCCGTCTTCAGGGCCTGAATATCCTCAAATGTGAAAAATTTCGAGAAGATGGATCATCTGAATCATTTTGCAGGAACTTTTGTTGCCACAGAGAATAATCAGACTCTGCGGCACCGTAATAGCCACGCCCTTCGAAGGAAAGTCACAAAAATAGGGATAGAGTAAGATCAATGTCTTGAGTCTTTTCTAGCCAATTTTCAATCGGATTCGTTAAAAGGGCACCGTGCAGGACGTCAAAATGTAAAAAATGATATTGATTGGCGCAAGGTGTATAACAGAATATAAACATATAGATGTCTTCAGGTACCGACTCTTGATGTACATGTGAAGTTTTGGATTTTTAGCAGCATGTGCAAGAGAGTTATTAAGCATTTTGTCCATTGCGGCGAAGGAAATCTTAAGTGAAAACTTCGAAGCCCCGCCCCCGTCATATAGTATTTCGGAAACAAAAAATTTTAGCCCCAGTGTTTGTCCCAGGTCTTAAGATGCTACAGACAGAATTTTAAGGCAATCAGATGAAGCCTTTAGGATCAGGGTGCAAAAGAATGACCCCTGTAAACATGCAAAAAAGGGCAAAAGTCGGACTTTCAAAAATTCATAACTCACTTCCTGTTCATATTAGACGTTAAAATATCAAATTTTTCACCATGCCCGATGAGACTGCCAAGTTTGGTGAATTTTTGTGCATGTTTCGGGGGTCAAAAATGCAATCGAACAATCGGAAAAATAATAATAATAATAATTTCTACAAAAACAACAGGGACTTCGCAGCGGTCGCTGCTCAGGCCCTAATAATAATAATAATAATAAAAGTATTAATATTTTCTACAAAAACAATAGGGACCTCGCAGCCGTCGCAGCTCGGGCCCTAATAACAATTTCTAGAAAAACAATAGGGACCTCGCAGCGGTCACTGCTCGGGCCCTAATAATAATAATAATAATAATTTCCACAAAAACAATGGGGACCTCGTAGCGGTCGCTGCTCGGGCCCTAATAATAATTTCTACATAAACAATAGGGACCTCGCCGCGGTCGCTGCTCGGGCCCCAATAATAATTTCTACACAAAGTCCATTGTGGTGACCCGCCCCTTTTAAGTAAATTCAAAATGGCCGACTTCCTGTAAAACCTAGCTCATTGCTCCAAGAGACTTTTTTGTAGGTCTTGGTCTTATACATACAGTGAACCCTCGCTACTTCGCGGTTCACCTTTCGCGGGTTCAGTGCTTCGCGGGTATAAAAAATATTCGGGGGCATTGTAGTTTCGCCGAGCGGCACGACGGGCGCTGGAGCGGTTAGACGGCCGGCGTGCGCCGAAAAAGAGCGTGGGCGAAGAGGAGAGTGGACGAAGAAGAGCACGTTCCCCCGGACACGATCGGTGGCGACGTTTCGCGCGGTTCGGACCGTACCAGAGCTCCGGCCGGCGTGCGTGGCAGTTAAGCCGTAGAGGAGCACCTTCCCCGGGCACGGGCGGTGCCAAGCGGCCCCTAAGTTTAACCGAATGGAAGCTCCGGAGGAGGAGGGCATGCTCGCGTCACAGTAAGCCGAAGAGGAGCACCTTCGCCGGGCACGGGCGGTTCCAAGCGGCCCCTAAGTTTAACCGAATGGAAGCTCCGGAGGAGGCGGGCATGCTCGCGTCACAGTAAGCCGAAGAGGAGCACCTTCCCCGGGCACGGGCGGTGCCAAGCGGCCCCTAAGTTTAACCGAATGGAAGCTCCGGGGGAGGAGGGCGGGCGTGTGTCACAGTTAAGCCGAATTGGAACACCTCTTCCGCCCGGGCACGAACGGAGCGCGAAGCTGTCAGTTATGAATGAATAAATGAATAAATAAATAAATAAATAAAGAATGCCACCTTTCATTTCACAGGGCACACCGGACGGCGTACCAGCAGGTAATAGTCGGAGTAATTAAATAAATACAAAAAGAATGGCTGGGGAATAAAAAAATAATACGTTTTAATAATAATTTGGTTTTTTTGTTATAACATGAATTTCACTCTCTCTCTCTCTCTGTATATATATATATATATCAATATATATCTATATATATATCTATATATATATATATTTATTATATATATTGTATTTTTTTTTAAGCATTTTTGAAGGTGCGCCGCTACTTCGCGGATTTTCAGTTTCCGCGGGTGGTCTCGGTCCCCATTAACCGCGACAACCGAGGGTTCACTGTACTCCATAAAATTTACAAAAAGCGAGGTGAAACACTCAACCAGGGCTGCTTTTTTGAACATTTCTCGAGGGCCATGGCGAGCCATTTAAAAAAAGCTGCACAACTAACGTATAAAATATTGATAAATTTGCTCTGCCTGATGTGTGTGTCAAGTTTCACGAGTTGTCGTTCATATTTAGAACCTCATAATCAGCGTTGTTTTATTGCCGGACAGTGCAATGCCACTCCCACAACTTTTCACGAAAAAGGATGAATTTCGTATTGTGACATCCTCATGGACGAAACAGTCCTCCGAGCATATATGAGGGCGACCTTGTTGAGTTGCACGGAGAAAAACATCCAAGAAAATAACTTGTATTAGCTTTTACCAGTTGGTGGCGCTACTACTACGATGAAAAATAAGTTGGTAGATGTCTTCAGGGTTGAAGTATCCTCAAATGTGTACAACTTCGAGAAGATAGGATCATCTCAGTCATGTTGCCGGAGCTTTTGTTGCCACAAAGTACAATCGGACTTTTCAGCACCGTAATAGCCACGCCTTTTGCCAAAACGTCACAAAACTCGGCAGAGAGTAAGATCATTGTCTTGAGTCTTTTCTGACTAATTTTCAGTCGGATTCGTCAAAAGGGCACCGTGCAGTACGTGAAAATTAAAATAAAAACAAATTTTTTATTCCACTTGGCGGCGCTGTGTGTATAACAAAATAATAACATTAAGATGTCTTCAGGTCGGGACATTTTATTTACAGGTGAAGGTTTGGATTTTTAGGAGCATGTGCAGGGGAGTTATTAAGCATTCATTTATTTGTATTAGGTTCATTTTGTCTTCTTATTATTGATATTTGACAGATTCATTAAAAGCAGACAATTATGTTTTAGGTAAATTTTTTACCTGACATGTTTCGGCGAGTCTTTCGCCTTCTTCAGAGTGTCGCATGATGGTGTCTTGAGACCCGTCTTTATCAGCTGATGTTCCATGAGGGTGTGAATTACCTGTCAAAAAAATGAAAAATCATAGCAGTAAAAGAACAAGCACAACATGAACATTACAAATCAGCAATCACTGACCACTGCAAAAGGGAAAACCACATCATGGACCGGGAGAAGGGCAGGGTCATCCGCACCGAAGAGAACAAACAACAGCGCTGGATCAGAGAGGCCATTGAGATCTGCAAGCGAGGCATAAAAACCATGAACAGAGACAAGGGAGCCTTCATCCTCTCTACCACCTGGAGCAGCATCTTGGCGGAGTGAACGGACAGCGGGGGGCGTGACTTGCCTTCATTCTTGTGACAGGTAAGTCACGCCCTCATGGAACATCAGCTGATAAAGACGGGTCACAAGACACCATCATGTGACACTCTGAAGAAGGCGAAAGACTTTCGTATTGTGACATCCTCAAGGCCTAAACACTCATCCGAGCAAATATAAGGTAGATTTTGTTAACCTGCCCGGAGAAAAACATCAACGAAAATAATTTGTATTTGTTTTAACCAGTTGGTGGCGCTACCACTGCGATCAAAAATAAGTTGGCAGCCGTCTTCAGGGCCTGAATATCCTCAAATGTGAAAAATTTCGAGAAGATGGATCATCTGAATCATTTTGCAGGAACTTTTGTTGCCACGGAGAATAATCAGACTCTGCGGCACCGCAATAGCCACGCCCTTCGAAGGAAAGTCACAAAAATAGGGATAGAGTAAGATCAATGTCTTGAGTCTTTTCTAGCCAATTTTCAATCGGATTCGTTAAAAGGGCACCGTGCAGTACGTCAAAATGTAAAAAATTATATTGATTGGCGCAAGGTGTATAACAGAATATAAACATATAGATGTCTTCAGGTACCGACTCTTTATGTATATGTGAAGTTTTGGATTTTTAGCAGCATGTGCAGGAGAGTTATTAAGCATTTTGTCCATTGCGGCGAAGGAAATCTTAAGTGAAAACTTTGAAGCCCCGCCCCCGTCATATAGTATTTCGGAAACAAAAAATTTTAGCCCCAGTGTTTGTCCCAGGTCTTAAGATGCTACAGACAGAATTTTAAGGCAATCAGATGAAGCCTTTAGGATCAGGGTGCAAAAGAATGACCCCTGTAAACATGCAAAAAAGGGCAAAAGTCGGACTTTCAAAAATTCATAACTCACTTCCTGTTCATATTAGACGTTAAAATATCAAATTTTTCGCCATGCCCGATGAGACTGCCAAGTTTGGTGAATTTTTGTGCATGTTTCGGGGTCAAAAATGCAATCGAACAATCGGAAAAATAATAATAATAATAATTTCTACAAAAACAACAGGGACTTCGCAGCGGTCGCTGCTCAGGCCCTAATAATAATAATAATAATAAAAGTATTAATATTTTCTACAAAAACAATAGGGACCTCGCAGCCGTCGCAGTTCGGGCCCTAATAACAATTTCTAGAAAAACAATAGGGACCTCGCAGCGGTCACTGCTCGGGCCCTAATAATAATAATAATAATAATTTCCACAAAAACAATGGGGACCTCGTAGCGGTCGCTGCTCGGGCCCTAATAATAATTTCTACATAAACAATAGGGACCTCGCCGCGGTCGCTGCTCGGGCCCCAATAATAATTTCTACACAAAGTCCATTGTGGTGACCCGCCCCTTTTAAGTAAATTCAAAATGGCCGACTTCCTGTAAAACCTAGCTCATTGCTCCAAGAGACTTTTTTGTAGGTCTTGGTCTTATACATACAGTGAACCCTCGCTACTTCGCGGTTCACCTTTCGCGGGTTCAGTGCTTCGCGGGTATAAAAAATATTCGGGGGCATTGTAGTTTCGCCGAGCGGCACGACGGGCGCTGGAGCGGTTAGACGGCCGGCGTGCGCCGAAGAAGAGCGTGGGCGAAGAGGAGAGTGGACGAAGAAGAGCACGTTCCCCCGGACACGATCGGTGGCGACGTTTCGCGCGGTTCGGACCGTACCAGAGCTCCGGCCGGCGTGCGTGGCAGTTAAGCCGTAGAGGAGCACCTTCCCCGGGCACGGGCGGTGCCAAGCGGCCCCTAAGTTTAACCGAATGGAAGCTCCGGAGGAGGAGGGCATGCTCGCGTCACAGTAAGCCGAAGAGGAGCACCTTCCCCGGGCACGGGCGGTGCCAAGCGGCCCCTAAGTTTAACCGAATGGAAGCTCCGGGGGAGGAGGGTGGGCGTGTGTCACAGTTAAGCCGAATTGGAGCACCTCTTCCGCCCGGGCACGAGCGGAGCGCGAAGCTGTCAGTTATGAATGAATAAATGAATAAATAAATAAATAAAGAATGGCACATTTCATTTCACAGGGCACACCAGACGGCGTACCAGCAGGTAAAAGTCTGAGTAATTAAATAAATACAAAAAGAATGGCTGGGGAATAAAAAAATAATACGTTTTAATAATAATTTGTTTTTTTTGTTATAACATGAATTTCACTCTCTCTCTCCCCGTATATATATATATATATATATATATATATATATATATATATTTATATATTTATTATATATATTGTATTTTTTTTTTAAGCATTTTTGAAGGTGCGCCGCTACTTCGCGGATTTTCAGTTTTCGCGGGTGGTCTCGGTCCCCATTAACCGCGATAACCGAGGGTTCACTGTACTCCATAAAATTTACAAAAAGCGAGGTGAAACACTCAACCAGGGCTGCTCTGCATGTTGTGCTGGGCCACCTGGAACAACAGCGGAGCTATGCAAGGATGCTCTTTGTGGACTACAGCTCGGCATTCAACACGATCATCCCAGACATCCTCGTCGCCAAACTGGACACTCTCGGCCTCCCTGCCCTCACACGCATCTGGATTAAGGACTTTCTGACCAACAGACCCCAGACTGTGTTGCTCGGCCCCTACACGTCCTCCACCCTCATGCTGAGCACCGGTTCCCCCCAAGGATGCGTGCTGAGCCCTCTCCTGTACGCCCTCTACACCTACGACTGCAGCCCGGCCCACGGCAACAACACCATCGTCAAGTTTGCTGACGACACGACAGTGGTCGGTCTGATCTCGGAAGGTGACGAGACAGCCTACAGAGAGGAGGTAGGGAGACTGACAACTTGGTGCAAGGACAACAGACTGCACCTTAACTCTGCTAAAACAAAGGAGATTGTCGTCGACTTCAGGAGGAACAAGACGCTGCCGCCCCCCCTCTGCATCGAAGGCGTGTGTGTGGAGAGGGTCCACACGTTCAAGTTCCTGGGAGTACAGATCTCCGATGACCTTTCTTGGAGTCACAACACCACAGCAGTGGTAAAGAAGGTCCGCCAACGTCTGCACTTCCTGAGAGTCCTCAGGAAATTCAACCTGGACAGGAAGCTGCTGCTGGCCTTCTACCACTCGTCCATCGAGAGCCTGCTGACGTACTGTGTCTCCACCTGGTACAGCGGCTGCACTGAGGCGGACAGAGTGAGGCTCCAGAGGACAGTCAAAACAGCGCAAAGGATTATTGGCTGCCCTCTCCCCTCGCTGTCGGACATCTACACCGCCCGGTGCCTCAGAAGGGCTCTCAACATCGTCAAAGACAATACCCACCCAAACTCACACCTGTTCGACCTGTTGCCCTCTGGCAGGCGCTACAGATGCATCAAATCAAGGACCAATAGACTGAGAAACAGTTTCTTTCCGAGAGCCATCTCCATACTGAACTCTCACACACACACGAGACCACCCTAACCTTGCAAAACAGCATTGTGATGTGTTTCTATATGCCCTATTCAGTACTGAATTCCATTGCACTGTCGTATTTATTTATCTAATTTATATATTGTCTGTATTATTGTTGTATTGCACTGGAGAGGGGAGCCCTCTAATCTCGTTGCACACTTGAGTACAATGACAATAAAGGGATTTCTATTTCTATTCTATTCTTTTTTTAACTTTTCTCGAGGGCCATGGCGAGCCATTTCAAAAAAGCTGCACAACTAACGTATAAAATATTGATAAATTTGCTCTGCCTGATGTGTGTGTAAAGTTTCACGAGTTGTCGTTCATATTTAGAACCTCATAATCAGCGTTGTTTTATTGCCGAACAGTGCAATGCCACTCCCACAACTTTTCACGAAAAAGGATGAATTTCGTATTGTGACATCCTCATGGCCGAAACAGTCATCCGAGCATATATGAGGGCGACCTTGTTGAGTTGCACGGAGAAAAACATCCAAGAAAATAACTTGTATTAGCTTTTACCAGTTGGTGGCGCTACTACTACGATGAAAAATAAGTTGGTAGATGTCTTCAGGGCTGAAGTATCCTCAAATGTGTACAACTTCGAGAAGATAGGATCATCTGAGTCATGTTGCCGGAGCTTTTGTTGCCACAAAGTACAATCGGATTTTTCAGCACCGTAATAGCCACGCCTTTTGCCAAAACGTCACAAAATTCGGCACAGAGTAAGATCATTGTCTTGAGTCTTTTCTGAGTAATTTTCAGTCGGATTCGTCAAAAGGGCACCGTGCAGTACGTGAAAATTAAAATAAAAACAAATTTTTGATTCCACTTGGCGGCGCTGTGTGTATAACAAAATAATAACATTAAGATGTCTTCAGGTCGGGACGTTTTATTTACAGGTGAAGGTTTGGATTTTTAGGAGCATGTGCAGGGGCGTTATTAAGCATTCATTTATTTGTATTAGGTTCATTTTGTCTTCTTATTATTGATATTTGACTGATTCATTAAAAGCAGACAATTATGTTTTAGGTTAATTTTTTACCTGACATGTTTCGGCGAGTCTTTCGCCTTCTTCAGAGTGTCGCATGATGGTGTCTTGAGACCCGTCTTTATCAGCTGATGTTCCATGAGGGTGTGACTTACCTGTCAAAAAAATGAAAAATCAGAGCAGTAAAAGAACAAGCACAACATGAACATTACAAATCAGCAATCACTGACCACTGCAAAAGGGAAAACCACATCATGGACCGGGAGAAGGGCAGGGTCATCCGCACCGAAGAGAACAAACAACAGCGCTGGATCAGAGAGGCCATTGAGATCTGCAAGCGAGGCATAAAAACCATGAACAGAGACAAGGGAGCCTTCATCCTCTCTACCACCTGGAGCAGCATCTTGGCGGAGTGAACGGACAGCGGGGGGCGTGACTTGCCTTCATTCTTGTGACAGGTAAGTCACGCCCTCATGGAACATCAGCTGATAAAGACGGGCCACAAGACACCATCATGTGACACTCTGAAGAAGGCGAAAGACTTTCGTATTGTGACATCCTCAAGGCCTAAACACTCATCCGATCAAAAATAAGTTGGCAGCCGTCTTCAGGGCCTGAATATCCTCAAATGTGAAAAATTTCGAGAAGATGGATCATCTGAATCATTTTGCAGGAACTTTTGTTGCCACAGAGAATAATCAGACTCTGCGGCACCGTAATAGCCACGCCCTTCGAAGGAAAGTCACAAAAATAGGGATAGAGTAAGATCAATGTCTTGAGTCTTTTCTAGCCAATTTTCAATCGGATTCGTTAAAAGGGCACCGTGCAGGACGTCAAAATGTAAAAAATGATATTGATTGGCGCAAGGTGTATAACAGAATATAAACATATAGATGTCTTCAGGTACCGACTCTTGATGTACATGTGAAGTTTTGGATTTTTAGCAGCATGTGCAAGAGAGTTATTAAGCATTTTGTCCATTGCGGCGAAGGAAATCTTAAGTGAAAACTTCGAAGCCCCGCCCCCGTCATATAGTATTTCGGAAACAAAAAATTTTAGCCCCAGTGTTTGTCCCAGGTCTTAAGATGCTACAGACAGAATTTTAAGGCAATCAGATGAAGCCTTTAGGATCAGGGTGCAAAAGAATGACCCCTGTAAACATGCAAAAAAGGGCAAAAGTCGGACTTTCAAAAATTCATAACTCACTTCCTGTTCATATTAGACGTTAAAATATCAAATTTTTCACCATGCCCGATGAGACTGCCAAGTTTGGTGAATTTTTGTGCATGTTTCGGGGGTCAAAAATGCAATCGAACAATCGGAAAAATAATAATAATAATAATTTCTACAAAAACAACAGGGACTTCGCAGCGGTCGCTGCTCAGGCCCTAATAATAATAATAATAATAAAAGTATTAATATTTTCTACAAAAACAATAGGGACCTCGCAGCCGTCGCAGCTCGGGCCCTAATAACAATTTCTAGAAAAACAATAGGGACCTCGCAGCGGTCACTGCTCGGGCCCTAATAATAATAATAATAATAATTTCCACAAAAACAATGGGGACCTCGTAGCGGTCGCTGCTCGGGCCCTAATAATAATTTCTACATAAACAATAGGGACCTCGCCGCGGTCGCTGCTCGGGCCCCAATAATAATTTCTACACAAAGTCCATTGTGGTGACCCGCCCCTTTTAAGTAAATTCAAAATGGCCGACTTCCTGTAAAACCTAGCTCATTGCTCCAAGAGACTTTTTTGTAGGTCTTGGTCTTATACATACAGTGAACCCTCGCTACTTCGCGGTTCACCTTTCGCGGGTTCAGTGCTTCGCGGGTATAAAAAATATTCGGGGGCATTGTAGTTTCGCCGAGCGGCACGACGGGCGCTGGAGCGGTTAGACGGCCGGCGTGCGCCGAAAAAGAGCGTGGGCGAAGAGGAGAGTGGACGAAGAAGAGCACGTTCCCCCGGACACGATCGGTGGCGACGTTTCGCGCGGTTCGGACCGTACCAGAGCTCCGGCCGGCGTGCGTGGCAGTTAAGCCGTAGAGGAGCACCTTCCCCGGGCACGGGCGGTGCCAAGCGGCCCCTAAGTTTAACCGAATGGAAGCTCCGGAGGAGGAGGGCATGCTCGCGTCACAGTAAGCCGAAGAGGAGCACCTTCGCCGGGCACGGGCGGTTCCAAGCGGCCCCTAAGTTTAACCGAATGGAAGCTCCGGAGGAGGCGGGCATGCTCGCGTCACAGTAAGCCGAAGAGGAGCACCTTCCCCGGGCACGGGCGGTGCCAAGCGGCCCCTAAGTTTAACCGAATGGAAGCTCCGGGGGAGGAGGGCGGGCGTGTGTCACAGTTAAGCCGAATTGGAACACCTCTTCCGCCCGGGCACGAACGGAGCGCGAAGCTGTCAGTTATGAATGAATAAATGAATAAATAAATAAATAAATAAAGAATGCCACCTTTCATTTCACAGGGCACACCGGACGGCGTACCAGCAGGTAATAGTCGGAGTAATTAAATAAATACAAAAAGAATGGCTGGGGAATAAAAAAATAATACGTTTTAATAATAATTTGTTTTTTTTGTTATAACATGAATTTCACTCTCTCTCTCTCTCTGTATATATATATATATATCAATATATATCTATATATATATCTATATATATATATATTTATTATATATATTGTATTTTTTTTTAAGCATTTTTGAAGGTGCGCCGCTACTTCGCGGATTTTCAGTTTCCGCGGGTGGTCTCGGTCCCCATTAACCGCGACAACCGAGGGTTCACTGTACTCCATAAAATTTACAAAAAGCGAGGTGAAACACTCAACCAGGGCTGCTTTTTTGAACATTTCTCGAGGGCCATGGCGAGCCATTTAAAAAAAGCTGCACAACTAACGTATAAAATATTGATAAATTTGCTCTGCCTGATGTGTGTGTCAAGTTTCACGAGTTGTCGTTCATATTTAGAACCTCATAATCAGCGTTGTTTTATTGCCGGACAGTGCAATGCCACTCCCACAACTTTTCACGAAAAAGGATGAATTTCGTATTGTGACATCCTCATGGACGAAACAGTCCTCCGAGCATATATGAGGGCGACCTTGTTGAGTTGCACGGAGAAAAACATCCAAGAAAATAACTTGTATTAGCTTTTACCAGTTGGTGGCGCTACTACTACGATGAAAAATAAGTTGGTAGATGTCTTCAGGGTTGAAGTATCCTCAAATGTGTACAACTTCGAGAAGATAGGATCATCTCAGTCATGTTGCCGGAGCTTTTGTTGCCACAAAGTACAATCGGACTTTTCAGCACCGTAATAGCCACGCCTTTTGCCAAAACGTCACAAAACTCGGCAGAGAGTAAGATCATTGTCTTGAGTCTTTTCTGACTAATTTTCAGTCGGATTCGTCAAAAGGGCACCGTGCAGTACGTGAAAATTAAAATAAAAACAAATTTTTTATTCCACTTGGCGGCGCTGTGTGTATAACAAAATAATAACATTAAGATGTCTTCAGGTCGGGACATTTTATTTACAGGTGAAGGTTTGGATTTTTAGGAGCATGTGCAGGGGAGTTATTAAGCATTCATTTATTTGTATTAGGTTCATTTTGTCTTCTTATTATTGATATTTGACAGATTCATTAAAAGCAGACAATTATGTTTTAGGTAAATTTTTTACCTGACATGTTTCGGCGAGTCTTTCGCCTTCTTCAGAGTGTCGCATGATGGTGTCTTGAGACCCGTCTTTATCAGCTGATGTTCCATGAGGGTGTGAATTACCTGTCAAAAAAATGAAAAATCATAGCAGTAAAAGAACAAGCACAACATGAACATTACAAATCAGCAATCACTGACCACTGCAAAAGGGAAAACCACATCATGGACCGGGAGAAGGGCAGGGTCATCCGCACCGAAGAGAACAAACAACAGCGCTGGATCAGAGAGGCCATTGAGATCTGCAAGCGAGGCATAAAAACCATGAACAGAGACAAGGGAGCCTTCATCCTCTCTACCACCTGGAGCAGCATCTTGGCGGAGTGAACGGACAGCGGGGGGCGTGACTTGCCTTCATTCTTGTGACAGGTAAGTCACGCCCTCATGGAACATCAGCTGATAAAGACGGGTCACAAGACACCATCATGTGACACTCTGAAGAAGGCGAAAGACTTTCGTATTGTGACATCCTCAAGGCCTAAACACTCATCCGAGCAAATATAAGGTAGATTTTGTTAACCTGCCCGGAGAAAAACATCAACGAAAATAATTTGTATTTGTTTTAACCAGTTGGTGGCGCTACCACTGCGATCAAAAATAAGTTGGCAGCCGTCTTCAGGGCCTGAATATCCTCAAATGTGAAAAATTTCGAGAAGATGGATCATCTGAATCATTTTGCAGGAACTTTTGTTGCCACGGAGAATAATCAGACTCTGCGGCACCGCAATAGCCACGCCCTTCGAAGGAAAGTCACAAAAATAGGGATAGAGTAAGATCAATGTCTTGAGTCTTTTCTAGCCAATTTTCAATCGGATTCGTTAAAAGGGCACCGTGCAGTACGTCAAAATGTAAAAAATTATATTGATTGGCGCAAGGTGTATAACAGAATATAAACATATAGATGTCTTCAGGTACCGACTCTTTATGTATATGTGAAGTTTTGGATTTTTAGCAGCATGTGCAGGAGAGTTATTAAGCATTTTGTCCATTGCGGCGAAGGAAATCTTAAGTGAAAACTTTGAAGCCCCGCCCCCGTCATATAGTATTTCGGAAACAAAAAATTTTAGCCCCAGTGTTTGTCCCAGGTCTTAAGATGCTACAGACAGAATTTTAAGGCAATCAGATGAAGCCTTTAGGATCAGGGTGCAAAAGAATGACCCCTGTAAACATGCAAAAAAGGGCAAAAGTCGGACTTTCAAAAATTCATAACTCACTTCCTGTTCATATTAGACGTTAAAATATCAAATTTTTCGCCATGCCCGATGAGACTGCCAAGTTTGGTGAATTTTTGTGCATGTTTCGGGGTCAAAAATGCAATCGAACAATCGGAAAAATAATAATAATAATAATTTCTACAAAAACAACAGGGACTTCGCAGCGGTCGCTGCTCAGGCCCTAATAATAATAATAATAATAAAAGTATTAATATTTTCTACAAAAACAATAGGGACCTCGCAGCCGTCGCAGTTCGGGCCCTAATAACAATTTCTAGAAAAACAATAGGGACCTCGCAGCGGTCACTGCTCGGGCCCTAATAATAATAATAATAATAATTTCCACAAAAACAATGGGGACCTCGTAGCGGTCGCTGCTCGGGCCCTAATAATAATTTCTACATAAACAATAGGGACCTCGCCGCGGTCGCTGCTCGGGCCCCAATAATAATTTCTACACAAAGTCCATTGTGGTGACCCGCCCCTTTTAAGTAAATTCAAAATGGCCGACTTCCTGTAAAACCTAGCTCATTGCTCCAAGAGACTTTTTTGTAGGTCTTGGTCTTATACATACAGTGAACCCTCGCTACTTCGCGGTTCACCTTTCGCGGGTTCAGTGCTTCGCGGGTATAAAAAATATTCGGGGGCATTGTAGTTTCGCCGAGCGGCACGACGGGCGCTGGAGCGGTTAGACGGCCGGCGTGCGCCGAAGAAGAGCGTGGGCGAAGAGGAGAGTGGACGAAGAAGAGCACGTTCCCCCGGACACGATCGGTGGCGACGTTTCGCGCGGTTCGGACCGTACCAGAGCTCCGGCCGGCGTGCGTGGCAGTTAAGCCGTAGAGGAGCACCTTCCCCGGGCACGGGCGGTGCCAAGCGGCCCCTAAGTTTAACCGAATGGAAGCTCCGGAGGAGGAGGGCATGCTCGCGTCACAGTAAGCCGAAGAGGAGCACCTTCCCCGGGCACGGGCGGTGCCAAGCGGCCCCTAAGTTTAACCGAATGGAAGCTCCGGGGGAGGAGGGTGGGCGTGTGTCACAGTTAAGCCGAATTGGAGCACCTCTTCCGCCCGGGCACGAGCGGAGCGCGAAGCTGTCAGTTATGAATGAATAAATGAATAAATAAATAAATAAAGAATGGCACATTTCATTTCACAGGGCACACCAGACGGCGTACCAGCAGGTAAAAGTCTGAGTAATTAAATAAATACAAAAAGAATGGCTGGGGAATAAAAAAATAATACGTTTTAATAATAATTTGTTTTTTTTGTTATAACATGAATTTCACTCTCTCTCTCCCCGTATATATATATATATATATATATATATATATATATATATATTTATATATTTATTATATATATTGTATTTTTTTTTTAAGCATTTTTGAAGGTGCGCCGCTACTTCGCGGATTTTCAGTTTTCGCGGGTGGTCTCGGTCCCCATTAACCGCGATAACCGAGGGTTCACTGTACTCCATAAAATTTACAAAAAGCGAGGTGAAACACTCAACCAGGGCTGCTCTGCATGTTGTGCTGGGCCACCTGGAACAACAGCGGAGCTATGCAAGGATGCTCTTTGTGGACTACAGCTCGGCATTCAACACGATCATCCCAGACATCCTCGTCGCCAAACTGGACACTCTCGGCCTCCCTGCCCTCACACGCATCTGGATTAAGGACTTTCTGACCAACAGACCCCAGACTGTGTTGCTCGGCCCCTACACGTCCTCCACCCTCATGCTGAGCACCGGTTCCCCCCAAGGATGCGTGCTGAGCCCTCTCCTGTACGCCCTCTACACCTACGACTGCAGCCCGGCCCACGGCAACAACACCATCGTCAAGTTTGCTGACGACACGACAGTGGTCGGCCTGATCTCGGAAGGTGACGAGACAGCCTACAGAGAGGAGGTAGGGAGACTGACAACTTGGTGCAAGGACAACAGACTGCACCTTAACTCTGCTAAAACAAAGGAGATTGTCGTCGACTTCAGGAGGAACAAGACGCTGCCGCCCCCCCTCTGCATCGAAGGCGTGTGTGTGGAGAGGGTCCACACGTTCAAGTTCCTGGGAGTACAGATCTCTGATGACCTTTCTTGGAGTCACAACACCACAGCAGTGGTAAAGAAGGTCCGCCAACGTCTGCACTTCCTGAGAGTCCTCAGGAAATTCAACCTGGACAGGAAGCTGCTGCTGGCCTTCTACCACTCGTCCATCGAGAGCCTGCTGACGTACTGTGTCTCCACCTGGTACAGCGGCTGCACTGAGGCGGACAGAGTGAGGCTCCAGAGGACAGTCAAAACAGCGCAAAGGATTATTGGCTGCCCTCTCCCCTCGCTGTCGGACATCTACACCGCCCGGTGCCTCAGAAGGGCTCTCAACATCGTCAAAGACAATACCCACCCAAACTCACACCTGTTCGACCTGTTGCCCTCTGGCAGGCGCTACAGATGCATCAAATCAAGGACCAATAGACTGAGAAACAGTTTCTTTCCGAGAGCCATCTCCATACTGAACTCTCACACACACACGAGACCACCCTAACCTTGCAAAACAGCATTGTGATGTGTTTCTATATGCCCTATTCAGTACTGAATTCCATTGCACTGTCTTATTTATTTATCTAATTTATATATTGTCTGTATTATTGTTGTATTGCACTGGAGAGGGGAGCCCTCTAATCTCGTTGCACACTTGAGTACAATGACAATAAAGGGATTTCTATTTCTATTCTATTCTTTTTTTAACTTTTCTCGAGGGCCATGGCGAGCCATTTCAAAAAAGCTGCACAACTAACGTATAAAATATTGATAAATTTGCTCTGCCTGATGTGTGTGTAAAGTTTCACGAGTTGTCGTTCATATTTAGAACCTCATAATCAGCGTTGTTTTATTGCCGAACAGTGCAATGCCACTCCCACAACTTTTCACGAAAAAGGATGAATTTCGTATTGTGACATCCTCATGGCCGAAACAGTCATCCGAGCATATATGAGGGCGACCTTGTTGAGTTGCACGGAGAAAAACATCCAAGAAAAGAACTTGTATTAGCTTTTACCAGTTGGTGGTGCTACTACTACGATGAAAAATAAGTTGGTAGATGTCTTCAGGGCTGAAGTATCCTCAAATGTGTACAACTTCGAGAAGATAGGATCATCTGAGTCATGTTGCCGGAGCTTTTGTTGCCACAAAGTACAATCGGATTTTTCAGCACCGTAATAGCCACGCCTTTTGCCAAAACGTCACAAAATTCGGCACAGAGTAAGATCATTGTCTTGAGTCTTTTCTGACTAATTTTCAGTCGGATTCGTCAAAAGGGCACCGTGCAGTACGTGAAAATTAAAATAAAAACAAATTTTTTATTCCACTTGGCGGCGCTGTGTGTATAACAAAATAATAACATTAAGATGTCTTCAGGTCGGGACATTTTATTTACAGGTGAAGGTTTGGATTTTTAGGAGCATGTGCAGGGGAGTTATTAAGCATTCATTTATTTGTATTAGGTTCATTTTGTCTTCTTATTATTGATATTTGACAGATTCATTAAAAGCAGACAATTATGTTTTAGGTAAATTTTTTACCTGACATGTTTCGGCGAGTCTTTCGCCTTCTTCAGAGTGTCGCATGATGGTGTCTTGAGACCCGTCTTTATCAGCTGATGTTCCATGAGGGTGTGAATTACCTGTCAAAAAAATGAAAAATCATAGCAGTAAAAGAACAAGCACAACATGAACATTACAAATCAGCAATCACTGACCACTGCAAAAGGGAAAACCACATCATGGACCGGGAGAAGGGCAGGGTCATCCGCACCGAAGAGAACAAACAACAGCGCTGGATCAGAGAGGCCATTGAGATCTGCAAGCGAGGCATAAAAACCATGAACAGAGACAAGGGAGCCTTCATCCTCTCTACCACCTGGAGCAGCATCTTGGCGGAGTGAACGGACAGCGGGGGGCGTGACTTGCCTTCATTCTTGTGACAGGTAAGTCACGCCCTCATGGAACATCATCTGATAAAGACGGGCCACAAGGCACCATCATGTGACACTCTGAAGAAGGCGAAAGACTTTCGTATTGTGACATCCTCAAGGCCTAAACACTCATCCGATCAAAAATAAGTTGGCAGCCGTCTTCAGGGCCTGAATATCCTCAAATGTGAAAAATTTCGAGAAGATGGATCATCTGAATCATTTTGCAGGAACTTTTGTTGCCACGGAGAATAATCAGACTCTGCGGCACCGTAATAGCCACGCCCTTCGAAGGAAAGTCACAAAAATAGGGAAAGAGTAAGATCAATGTCTTGAGTCTTTTCTAGCCAATTTTCAATCGGATTCGTTAAAAGGGCACCGTGCAGGACGTCAAAATGTAAAAAATGATATTGATTGGCGCAAGGTGTATAACAGAATATAAACATATAGATGTCTTCAGGTACCGACTCTTGATGTACATGTGAAGTTTTGGATTTTTAGCAGCATGTGCAAGAGAGTTATTAAGCATTTTGTCCATTGCGGCGAAGGAAATCTTAAGTGAAAACTTCGAAGCCCCGCCCCCGTCATATAGTATTTCGGAAACAAAAAATTTTAGCCCCAGTGTTTGTCCCAGGTCTTAAGATGCTACAGACAGAATTTTAAGGCAATCAGATGAAGCCTTTAGGATCAGGGTGCAAAAGAATGACCCCTGTAAACATGCAAAAAAGGGCAAAAGTCGGACTTTCAAAAATTCATAACTCACTTCCTTTTCATATTAGACGTTAAAATATCAAATTTTTCGCCATGCCCGATGAGACTGCCAAGTTTGGTGAATTTTTGTGCATGTTTCGGGGGTCAAAAATGCAATCGAACAATCGGAAAAATAATAATAATAATAATTTCTACAAAAACAACAGGGACTTCGCAGCGGTCGCTGCTCAGGCCCTAATAATAATAATAATAATAATAATAAAAGTATTAATATTTTCTACAAAAACAATAGGGACCTCGCAGCCGTCGCAGCTCGGGCCCTAATAACAATTTTTAGAAAAACAATAGGGACCTCGCAGCGGTCACTGCTCGGGCCCTAATAATAATAATAATAATAATTTCCACAAAAACAATGGGGACCTCGTAGCGGTCGCTGCTCGGGCCCTAATAATAATTTCTACATAAACAATAGGGACCTCGCCGCGGTCGCTGCTCGGGCCCCAATAATAATTTCTACACAAAGTCCATTGTGGTGACCCGCCCCTTTTAAGTAAATTCAAAATGGCCGACTTCCTGTAAAACCTAGCTCATTGCTCCAAGAGACTTTTTTTGTAGGTCTTGGTCTTATACATACAGTGAACCCTCGCTACTTCGCGGTTCACCTTTCGCGGGTTCAGTGCTTCGCGGGTATAAAAAATATTTGGGGGCATTGTAGTTTCGCCGAGCGGCACGACAGGCGCTGGAGCGGTTAGACGGCCGGCGTGCGCCGAAGAAGAGCGTGGGCGAAGAGGAGAGTGGACGAAGAAGAGCACGTTCCCCCGGACACGATCGGTGGCGACGTTTCGCGCGGTTCGGACCGTACCAGAGCTCCGGCCGGCGTGCGTGGCAGTTAAGCCGTAGAGGAGCACCTTCCCCGGGCACGGGCGGTGCCAAGCGGCCCCTAAGTTTAACCGAATGGAAGCTCCGGAGGAGGAGGGCATGCTCGCGTCACAGTAAGCCGAAGAGGAGCACCTTCCCCGGGCACGGGCGGTTCCAAGCGGCCCCTAAGTTTAACCAAATGGAAGCTCCGGAGGAGGAGGGCATGCTCGCGTCACAGTAAGCCGAAGAGGAGCACCTTCGCCGGGCACGGGCGGTTCCAAGCGGCCCCTAAGTTTAACCGAATGGAAGCTCCGGAGGAGGCGGGCATGCTCGCGTCACAGTAAGCCGAAGAGGAGCACCTTCCCCGGGCACGGGCGGTGCCAAGCGGCCCCTAAGTTTAACCGAATGGAAGCTCCGGGGGAGGAGGGCGGGCGTGTGTCACAGTTAAGCCGAATTGGAACACCTCTTCCGCCCGGGCACGAACGGAGCGCGAAGCTGTCAGTTATGAATGAATAAATGAATAAATAAATAAATAAATAAATAAAGAATGCCACCTTTCATTTCACAGGGCACACCGGACGGCGTACCAGCAGGTAATAGTCGGAGTAATTAAATAAATACAAAAAGAATGGCTGGGGAATAAAAAAATAATACGTTTTAATAATAATTTGTTTTTTTTGTTATAACATGAATTTCACTCTCTCTCTCTCTCTGTATATATATATATATACATCTATATATATATCTATATATATATATATTTATTATATATATTGTATTTTTTTTTAAGCATTTTTGAAGGTGCGCCGCTACTTCGCGGATTTTCAGTTTCCGCGGGTGGTCTCGGTCCCCATTAACCGCGACAACCGAGGGTTCACTGTACTCCATAAAATTTACAAAAAGCGAGGTGAAACACTCAACCAGGGCTGCTTTTTTGAACATTTCTCGAGGGCCATGGCGAGCCATTTAAAAAAAGCTGCACAACTAACGTATAAAATATTGATAAATTTGCTCTGCCTGATGTGTGTGTCAAGTTTCACGAGTTGTCCTTCATATTTAGAACCTCATAATCAGCGTTGTTTTATTGCCGGACAGTGCAATGCCACTCCCACAACTTTTCACGAAAAAGGATGAATTTCGTATTGTGACATCATCATGGACGAAACAGTCCTCCGAGCATATATGAGGGCGACCTTGTTGAGTTGCACGGAGAAAAACATCCAAGAAAATAACTTGTATTAGCTTTTACCAGTTGGTGGCGCTACTACTACGATGAAAAATAAGTTGGTAGATGTCTTCAGGGTTGAAGTATCCTCAAATGTGTACAACTTCGAGAAGATAGGATCATCTCAGTCATGTTGCCGGAGCTTTTGTTGCCACAAAGTACAATCGGACTTTTCAGCACCGTAATAGCCACGCCTTTTGCCAAAACGTCACAAAACTCGGCAGAGAGTAAGATCATTGTCTTGAGTCTTTTCTGACTAATTTTCAGTCGGATTCGTCAAAAGGGCACCGTGCAGTACGTGAAAATTAAAATAAAAACAAATTTTTTATTCCACTTGGCGGCGCTGTGTGTATAACAAAATAATAACATTAAGATGTCTTCAGGTCGGGACATTTTATTTACAGGTGAAGGTTTGGATTTTTAGGAGCATGTGCAGGGGAGTTATTAAGCATTCATTTATTTGTATTAGGTTCATTTTGTCTTCTTATTATTGATATTTGACAGATTCATTAAAAGCAGACAATTATGTTTTAGGTAAATTTTTTACCTGACATGTTTCGGCGAGTCTTTCACCTTCTTCAGAGTGTCGCATGATGGTGTCTTGAGACCCGTCTTTATCAGCTGATGTTCCATGAGGATGTGAATTACCTGTCAAAAAAATGAAAAATCATAGCAGTAAAAGAACAAGCACAACATGAACATTACAAATCAGCAATCACTGACCACTGCAAAAGGGAAAACCACATCATGGACCGGGAGAAGGGCAGGGTCATCCGCACCGAAGAGAACAAACAACAGCGCTGGATCAGAGAGGCCATTGAGATCTGCAAGCGAGGCATAAAAACCATGAACAGAGACAAGGGAGCCTTCATCCTCTCTACCACCTGGAGCAGCATCTTGGCGGAGTGAACGGACAGCGGGGGGCGTGACTTGCCTTCATTCTTGTGACAGGTAAGTCACGCCCTCATGGAACATCAGCTGATAAAGACGGGTCACAAGACACCATCATGTGACACTCTGAAGAAGGCGAAAGACTTTCGTATTGTGACATCCTCAAGGCCTAAACACTCATCCGAGCAAATATAAGGTAGATTTTGTTAACCTGCCCGGAGAAAAACATCAACGAAAATAATTTGTATTTGTTTTAACCAGTTGGTGGCGCTACCACTGCGATCAAAAATAAGTTGGCAGCCGTCTTCAGGGCCTGAATATCCTCAAATGTGAAAAATTTCGAGAAGATGGATCATCTGAATCATTTTGCAGGAACTTTTGTTGCCACGGAGAATAATCAGACTGTGCGGCACCGCAATAGCCACGCCCTTCGAAGGAAAGTCACAAAAATAGGGATAGAGTAAGATCAATGTCTTGAGTCTTTTCTAGCCAATTTTCAATCGGATTCGTTAAAAGGGCACCGTGCAGTACGTCAAAATGTAAAAAATGATATTGATTGGCGCAAGGTGTATAACAGAATATAAACATATAGATGTCTTCAGGTACCGACTCTTTATGTATATGTGAAGTTTTGGATTTTTAGCAGCATGTGCAGGAGAGTTATTAAGCATTTTGTCCATTGCGGCGAAGGAAATCTTAAGTGAAAACTTTGAAGCCCCGCCCCCGTCATATAGTATTTCGGAAACAAAAGATTTTAGCCCCAGTGTTTGTCCCAGGTCTTAAGATGCTACAGACAGAATTTTAAGGCAATCAGATGAAGCCTTTAGGATCAGGGTGCAAAAGAATGACCCCTGTAAACATGCAAAAAAGGGCAAAAGTCGGACTTTCAAAAATTCATAACTCACTTCCTGTTCATATTAGACGTTAAAATATCAAATTTCTCGCCATGCCCGATGAGACTGCCAAGTTTGGTGAGTTTTTGTGCATGTTTCGGGGGTCAAAAATGCAATCGTACAATCGGAAAAATAATAATAATAATAATTTCTACAAAAACAACAGGGACTTCGCAGCGGTCGCTGCTCAGGCCCTAATAATAATAATAATAATAATAATAAAAGTAATAATATTTTCTACAAAAACAATAGGGACCTCGCAGCCGTCGTAGCTCGGGCCCTAATAACAATTTCTAGAAAAACAATAGGGACCTCGCAGCGGTCACTGCTCGGGCCCTAATAATAATAATAATAATAAAAATTTCCACAAAAACAATGGGGACCTCGTAGCGGTCGCTGCTCGGGCCCTAATAATAATTTCTACATAAACAATAGGGACCTCGCCGCGGTCGCTGCTCGGGCCCCAATAATAATTTCTACACAAAGTCCATTGTGGTGACCCGCTCCTTTTAAGTAAATTCAAAATGGCCGACTTCCTGTAAAACCTAGCTCATTGCTCCAAGAGACTTTTTTGTAGGTCTTGGTCTTATACATACAGTGAACCCTCGCTACTTCGCGGTTCACCTTTCGCGGGTTCAGTGCTTCGCGGGTATAAAAAATATTCGGGGGCATTGTAGTTTCGCCGAGCGGCACGACGGGCGCTGGAGCGGTTAGACGGCCGGCGTGCGCCGAAGAAGAGCGTGGGCGAAGAGAAGAGTGGACGAAGAAGAGCACGTTCCCCCGGACACGATCGGTGGCGACGTTTCGCGCGGTTCGGACCGTACCAGAGCTCCGGCCGGCGTGCGTGGCAGTTAAGCCGTAGAGGAGCACCTTCCCCGGGCGCGGGCGGTGCCAAGCGGCCCCTAAGTTTAACCGAATGGAAGCTCCGGAGGAGGAGGGCATGCTCGCGTCACAGTAAGCCGAAGAGGAGCACCTTCCCCGGGCACGGGCGGTTCCAAGCGGCCCCTAAGTTTAACCGAATGGAAGCTCCGGAGGAGGAGGGCATGCTCGCGACACAGTAAGCCGAAGAGGAGCACCTTTCCCGGGCACGGGCGGTGCCAAGCGGCCCCTAAGTTTAACCGAATGGAAGCTCCGGGGGAGGAGGGTGGGCGTGTGTCACAGTTAAGCCGAATTGGAGCACCTCTTCCGCCCGGGCACGAGCGGAGCGCGAAGCTGTCAGTTATGAATGAATAAATGAATAAATAAATAAATAAATAAAGAATGGCACCTTTCATTTCACAGGGCACACCAGACGGCGTACCAGCAGGTAAAAGTCTGAGTAATTAAATAAATACAAAAAGAATGGCTGGGGAATAAAAAAATAATACGTTTTAATAATAATTTGTTTTTTTTGTTATAACATGAATTTCACTCTCTCTCTCCCCGTATATATATATATATATATATATATATATATATATATATATATATATATTTATATATTTATTATATATATTGTATTTTTTTTTAAGCATTTTTGAAGGTGCGCCGCTACTTCGCGGATTTTCAGTTTTCGCGGGTGGTCTCGGTCCCCATTAACCGCGATAACCGAGGGTTCACTGTACTCCATAAAATTTACAAAAAGCGAGGTGAAACACTCAACCAGGGCTGCTCTGCATGTTGTGCTGGGCCACCTGGAACAACAGCGGAGCTATGCAAGGATGCTCTTGGTGGACTACAGCTCGGCATTCAACACGATCATCCCAGACATCCTCGTCGCCAAACTGGACACTCTCGGCCTCCCTGCCCTCACACGCATCTGGATTAAGGACTTTCTGACCAACAGACCCCAGACTGTGTTGCTCGGCCCCTACACGTCCTCCACCCTCATGCTGAGCACCGGTTCCCCCCAAGGATGCGTGCTGAGCCCTCTCCTGTACGCCCTCTACACCTACGACTGCAGCCCGGCCCACGGCAACAACACCATCGTCAAGTTTGCTGACGACACGACAGTGGTCGGTCTGATCTCGGAAGGTGACGAGACAGCCTACAGAGAGGAGGTAGGGAGACTGACAACTTGGTGCAAGGACAACAGACTGCACCTTAACTCTGCTAAAACAAAGGAGATTGTCGTCGACTTCAGGAGGAACAAGACGCTGCCGCCCCCCCTCTGCATCGAAGGCGTGTGTGTGGAGAGGGTCCACACGTTCAAGTTCCTGGGAGTACAGATCTCCGATGACCTTTCTTGGAGTCACAACACCACAGCAGTGGTAAAGAAGGTCCGCCAACGTCTGCACTTCCTGAGAGTCCTCAGGAAATTCAACCTGGACAGGAAGCTGCTGCTGGCCTTCTACCACTCGTCCATCGAGAGCCTGCTGACGTACTGTGTCTCCACCTGGTACAGCGGCTGCACTGAGGCGGACAGAGTGAGGCTCCAGAGGACAGTCAAAACAGCGCAAAGGATTATTGGCTGCCCTCTCCCCTCGCTGTCGGACATCTACACCGCCCGGTGCCTCAGAAGGGCTCTCAACATCGTCAAAGACAATACCCACCCAAACTCACACCTGTTCGACCTGTTGCCCTCTGGCAGGCGCTACAGATGCATCAAATCAAGGACCAATAGACTGAGAAACAGTTTCTTTCCGAGAGCCATCTCCATACTGAACTCTCACACACACACGAGACCACCCTAACCTTGCAAAACAGCATTGTGATGTGTTTCTATATGCCCTATTCAGTACTGAATTCCATTGCACTGTCTTATTTATTTATCTAATTTATATATTGTCTGTATTATTGTTGTATTGCACTGGAGAGGGGAGCCCTCTAATCTCGTTGCACACTTGAGTACAATGACAATAAAGGGATTTCTATTTCTATTCTATTCTTTTTTTAACTTTTCTCGAGGGCCATGGCGAGCCATTTCAAAAAAGCTGCACAACTAACGTATAAAATATTGATAAATTTGCTCTGCCTGATGTGTGTGTAAAGTTTCACGAGTTGTCGTTCATATTTAGAACCTCATAATCAGCGTTTTATTGCCGAACAGTGCAATGCCACTCCCACAACTTTTCACGAAAAAGGATGAATTTCGTATTGTGACATCCTCATGGCCGAAACAGTCATCCGAGCATATATGAGGGCGACCTTGTTGAGTTGCACGGAGAAAAACATCCAAGAAAATAACTTGTATTAGCTTTTACCAGTTGGTGGCGCTACTACTACGATGAAAAATAAGTTGGTAGATGTCTTCAGGGCTGAAGTATCCTCAAATGTGTACAACTTCGAGAAGATAGGATCATCTGAGTCATGTTGCCGGAGCTTTTGTTGCCACAAAGTACAATCGGATTTTTCAGCACCGTAATAGCCACGCCTTTTGCCAAAACGTCACAAAATTCGGCACAGAGTAAGATCATTGTCTTGAGTCTTTTCTGACTAATTTTCAGTCGGATTCGTCAAAAGGGCACCGTGCAGTACGTGAAAATTAAAATAAAAACAAATTTTTGATTCCACTTGGCGGCGCTGTGTGTATAACAAAATAATAACATTAAGATGTCTTCAGGTCGGGACGTTTTATTTACAGGTGAAGGTTTGGATTTTTAGGAGCATGTGCAGGGGCGTTATTAAGCATTCATTTATTTGTATTAGGTTCATTTTGTCTTCTTATTATTGATATTTGACTGATTCATTAAAAGCAGACAATTATGTTTTAGGTTAATTTTTTACCTGACATGTTTCGGCGAGTCTTTCGCCTTCTTCAGAGTGTCGCATGATGGTGTCTTGAGACCCGTCTTTATCAGCTGATGTTCCATGAGGGTGTGACTTACCTGTCAAAAAAATGAAAAATCAGAGCAGTAAAAGAACAAGCACAACATGAACATTACAAATCAGCAATCACTGACCACTGCAAAAGGGAAAACCACATCATGGACCGGGAGAAGGGCAGGGTCATCCGCACCGAAGAGAACAAACAACAGCGCTGGATCAGAGAGGCCATTGAGATCTGCAAGCGAGGCATAAAAACCATGAACAGAGACAAGGGAGCCTTCATCCTCTCTACCACCTGGAGCAGCATCTTGGCGGAGTGAACGGACAGCGGGGGGCGTGACTTGCCTTCATTCTTGTGACAGGTAAGTCACGCCCTCATGGAACATCAGCTGATAAAGACGGGCCACAAGACACCATCATGTGACACTCTGAAGAAGGCGAAAGACTTTCGTATTGTGACATCCTCAAGGCCTAAACACTCATCCGATCAAAAATAAGTTGGCAGCCGTCTTCAGGGCCTGAATATCCTCAAATGTGAAAAATTTCGAGAAGATGGATCATCTGAATCATTTTGCAGGAACTTTTGTTGCCACGGAGAATAATCAGACTCTGCGGCACCGCAATAGCCACGCCCTTCGAAGGAAAGTCACAAAAATAGGGATAGAGTAAGATCAATGTCTTGAGTCTTTTCTAGCCAATTTTCAATCGGATTCGTTAAAAGGCACCGTGCAGTACGTCAAAATGTAAAAAATGATATTGATTGGCGCAAGGTGTATAACAGAATATAAACATATAGATGTCAAGTCAAGTCAAGTCAATTTTATTTGTATAGCCCTTAATCACAGACAGTCTCAAAGGGCTTTACATAGCCACAATCGACATCCCCGATCTTAACCCCCAGGAGGGCAAGGAAAAACTCACAAAACCTCATTAGGGGAAAAGTGAGAAACCTTGAGAAGGGACCACAGATGGGGGAATCCCCCTTCCAGAATGACCAGGCTGCAATGGATGCCAACTGGGCAACATTTGACACATACAATGATGCTATGCAATAATAGATGAGATAATATAAGAGTCAATGTCAATGTCTTCAGGTACCGACTCTTTATGTACATGTGAAGTTTTGGATTTTTAGCAGCATGTGCAGGAGAGTTATTAAGCATTTTGTCCATTGCGGCGAAGGAAATCTTAAGTGAAAACTTTGAAGCCCCGCCCCGTCATATAGTATTTCGGAAACAAAAGATTTTAGCCCCAGTGTTTGTCCCAGGTCTTAAGATGCTACAGACAGAATTTTAAGGCAATCAGATGAAGCCTTTAGGATCATGGTGCAAAAGAATGACCCCTGTAAACATGCAAAAAAGGGCAAAAGTCGGACTTTCAAAAATTCATAACTCACTTCCTGTTCATATTAGACGTTAAAATATCAAATTTCTCGCCATGCCCGATGAGACTGCCAAGTTTGGTGAGTTTTTGTGCATGTTTCGGGGTCAAAAATGCGATCGTACAAATCGGAAAAATAATAATAATAATAATTTCTACAAAAACAACAGGGACTTCGCAGCGGTCGCTGCTCAGGCCCTAATAATAATAATAATAATAATAATAAAAGTAATAATATTTTCTACAAAAACAATAGGGACCTCGCAGCCGTCGCAGCTCGGGCCCTAATAACAATTTCTAGAAAAACAATAGGGACCTCGCAGCGGTCACTGCTCGGGCCCTAATAATAATAATAATAATAATTTCCACAAAAACAATGGGGACCTCGTAGCGGTCGCTGCTCGGGCCCTAATAATAATTTCTACATAAACAATAGGGACCTCGCCGCGGTCGCTGCTCGGGCCCCAATAATAATTTCTACACAAAGTCCATTGTGGTGACCCGCTCCTTTTAAGTAAATTCAAAATGGCCGACTTCCTGTAAAACCTAGCTCATTGCTCCAAGAGACTTTTTTGTAGGTCTTGGTCTTATACATACAGTGAACCCTCGCTACTTCGCGGTTCACCTTTCGCGGGTTCAGTGCTTCGCGGGTATAAAAAATATTCGGGGGCATTGTAGTTTCGCCGAGCGGCACGACGGGCGCTGGAGCGGTTAGACGGCCGGCGTGCGCCGAAGAAGAGCGTGGGCGAAGAGGAGAGTGGACGAAGAAGAGCACGTTCCCCCGGACACGATCGGTGGCGACGTTTCGCACGGTTCGGACCGTACCAGGGCTCCGGCCGGCGTGCGTGGCAGTTAAGCCGTAGAGGAGCACCGTCCCCGGGCACGGGCGGTGCCAAGCGACCCCTAAGTTTAACCGAATGGAAGCTCCGGAGGAGGAGGGCATGCTCGCGTCACAGTAAGCCGAAGAGGAGCACCTTCCCCAGGCACGGGCGGTTCCAAGCGGCCCCTAAGTTTAACCAAATGGAAGCTCCGGAGGAGGAGGGCATGCTCGCGTCACAGTAAGCCGAAGAGGAGCACCTTTGCCGGGCACGGGCGGTTCCAAGCGGCCCCTAAGTTTAACCGAATGGAAGCTCCGGAGGAGGCGGGCATGCTCGCGTCACAGTAAGCCGAAGAGGAGCACCTTCCCCGGGCACGGGCGGTGCCAAGCGGCCCCTAAGTTGAACCGAATGGAAGCTCCGGGGGAGGAGGGCGGGCGTGTGTCACAGTTAAGCCGAATTGGAACACCTCTTCCGCCCGGACACGAACGGAGCGCGAAGCTGTCAGTTATGAATGAATAAATGAATAAATAAATAAATAATTAAAGAATGCCACCTTTCATTTCACAGGGAACACCGGACGGCGTACCAGCAGGTAAAAGTCGGAGTAATTAAATAAATACAAAAAGAATGGCTGGGGAATAAAAAAATAATACGTTTTAATAATAATTTGGTTTTTTTGTTATAACATGAATTTCACTCTCTCTCTCTCTCTCCCCGTATATATATATATATATATATATATATATATTTATTATATATATTGTATTTTCTTTTAAGCATTTTTGAAGGTGCGCCGCTACTTCGCGGATTTTCAGTTTCCGCGGGTGGTCTCGGTCCCCATTAACCGCGATAACCGAGGGTTCACTGTACTCCATAAAATTTACAAAAAGCGAGGTGAAACACTCAACCAGGGCTGCTTTTTTGAACATTTCTCGAGGGCCATGGCGAGCCATTTCAAAAAAGCTGCACAACTAACGTATAAAATATTGATAAATTTGCTCTGCCTGATGTGTGTGTCAAGTTTCACGAGTTGTCGTTCATATTTAGAACCTCATAATCAGCGTTGTTTTATTGCCAAACAGTGCAATGCCACTCCCACAACTTTTCACGAAAAAGGATGAATTTCGTATTGTGACATCCTCATGGCCGAAACAGTCCTCCGAGCATATATGAGGGTGACCTTGTTGAGTTGCACGGAGAAAAACATCCAAGAAAATAACTTGTATTAGCTTTTACCAGTTGGTGGCGCTACTACTACGATGAAAAATAAGTTGGTAGATGTCTTCAGGGCTGAAGTATCCTCAAATGTGTACAACTTCGAGAAGATAGGATCATCTGAGTCATGTTGCCGGAGCTTTTGTTGCCACAAAGTACAATCGGACTTTTCAGCACCGTAATAGCCACGCCTTTTGCCAAAACGTCACAAAACTCTGAAAAAGCTGAGTGAGCCTCAAACCAGACATACACATTCACTGACAAATATCCTGTGACACCAGATATATTAGAAGTCTTGTCTAATCAGCACACGTCTATCTAACTGCAATTTTAACATCTCGAGACACGACAGGATGAGTACACGATACGCATACCTCCATTTCTGAGTCTGTAAAGCCTGGAGGAGGCTGCTTCGATGTTTTAGTAGCATCATAAATTTATTGAATTAATTATATTTGAGGTTGGATTAGATTTTTACACATTTTAAGCCTTAGCCACCCAAAACAAAACATAAGCTCATGAATGAAATAAAACTAATTAATTTCGCCCATGCCAATTAATCTTCTGTAGACACGTGTTGTGACCAGTGTTGTTTTTGGCAGGCATTTTAGATTTTGTCCAAGTCATTTGGACAAAGTGCTGATTTGTTTACATCACATTTAGTCATCCCAATTCGTTATAGTTTTAGTCCAGTTTTAGTCAACGAAAACTAAAAAAAGGGTTTTAGTCCAGTTTTAATCGACGGAAACGCAAAAAAAGTTTTACCCTAGTTTTCGTCAATTTATTCACAAAGGTTTTAGTCCAAGCGGCACGGTGGCCCAACTGGTTAGCAGGATGGCCTCACAATATTGAGGTCGTAGGTACGATTCTGGCTCCGGCCTTCCTGCGTGGGTTTCCTCTGGGTAATTCGGTTTCCTCCCATATTCTTAAAACATGCATGGCAAGTTGCTTGGACACTCTAATTGCCCCTAGGCATGAGTGTGAGCGTGGATGGTTGTTCGTCTATGTATGCCCTGCGATTGGCTGGACACCAATTCAAGGGTGTACCTCGCCTACTGCCGAAGACAGCTGGGATCGGCTCCAACACCCCCCGCGACCCTAGTGAGGAGAAGCGGTACAGATAACGGATGGATGGATGGATGGGTTTAAGTCCATTTGAGTTAAAACAAGGCATTCAAGGTTTCCACCCAATAACAAAGACTTTTGGATGGACTACAAAGGATTCTTCATTACAAACAGAAAAAAGTGGCAACAGTGGAATCAATGCTCACTGCTCCAAAATAAGCAGAGAAGCAAAACATTTTGTTGGGCAACTGTTGTGGCTTTATTTCACTAAAAGCAACATAAAATAATTTATGAACCACATGCTAACAATTTTGTCTCGTCAACGAAAAAAATTCATGTACATCACGTCATGTTTTCGTCATAAAAGAACCTCGTTTAGCTTGTCATCGTCATTAAAAAAGGGGCGTTAACGAAGTATTTTCGTCATAGTCATCAGTGACGAAAACAACACTGGTTGTGACTGATATTTCAGTCCCAGGTTGTCTCCTGAACACCACCAATTGGGCAAGGGAGCGCAGGAAAGCCTGGGGTCTTCTATTTTTACAGTATAGAAAGGCTAAATATCAAATTGAAACAGTGTTTTATATCATGAATATACAGGGTTGGTGCTGGTTCTGGTAGGGAAACCACAACATAAAGATGTCCTTAATTAGTCCCACAATGGGGATATTTGCAATATGGCATATGATGGCCTAACAGGGCCACCGCCCAGAAAAGAGTAACGCAGAACTTTGTAATACTGTCACTCCCTGACCAGTTCGTTGTTCCTGAAGAGCCAAACTTTGACTCAGACCCACAAATTTGAATTACAGATAGTGGACAATGGAGAACTCCCCCAGTCAGTCAGCATGTTCAACTTCCATAGAAACCTCAACATACATTTATTAGATTGCCAAACTAATTGGAAACTACATCACCAGAACACCACAAGTGGGCTCTGTTATTGTACTTAAAGATGCATCTTACAAACCTGTGTTCTCCAAGGCCAGCTGGTCCATAGTCTTAAGTTATTTCTTCGCCAACATCAATGTCTCGGAGCGCAAACAGACAGAGGTGTGGTCTGTCCTCTGTTGTCTTCTTCTTCATTTTACAGTTGGGGTGCATGTGGTCATCATTAACCAGTCTTCCCAGACTGCCATCTTCTTGAGCGGCATCAACACTTAAAATAGATTTTAAAAAAAAAAAAACAATTATTCAATCAATGTCAGAAATTAATCTTTGAGACAATCTTGTGTACACAAAACATAAAAATAGGAAATCCACAATTTTTAAATCTTCTAAATAAAATCATACAAGAAATTTCTATTGGAATCAGACCCTATTAACAGCTTGTCTTTGAGACTTCATGGTCTATATTTTCATTTGTACAGATTCAACGCATGAATAAAAGTAATCACCGTATTTTCGCAGTCATAAGCAAACAAAGCGCCCTGTCAGTCGATGCGTCCATTAAATGGACAAAGTA